>NC_142163.1:5425000-5435000 GCF_024610735.1 Ursus americanus | reverse complement strand
TAAGCACCCATGGTCTTTTTCTTCTAGGTGTCCACCTAGGGCCTCACACACACACACACACACACGCGCGCACACACACACACACACACACTGACGCACTAACTCACACAGGTCTACTGCAGAGGCTTCCACAAATGACCACGCCCTAAAAAACTCAAAAACATGGTCCACACAACACACTAGTACACAACAAAGACACACAAACTTACCCTCCTTTACTTATAGGCATACACCATGGGCCTCACACAAATACACACAGACACAATCACACACACAGCACTCCCACGAGATTTCTGACAGAAGCGTCTACAATTGGACCCGCTCTAGCAAACTCACAAAGGTGGTCCCCACATCACACACATACAGAAACACACACAAACACCCATGGTCTTTTCCTTACAGGCATCCACATAGGGCATCACACACACACACACACACACAAACACACAATATCAAAGACAGAGACATCCACTCTTGGAATCGCCATAGCAAACTCAAAAACGTGGTCCGCACAACACACATGTACACAACAAAGACACAGAAACACCCACGGGTTGCTCTTACAGCACACACAATGAGTCTCACACAAACACACAGACACACAGTCAAGCAACCAACAAACACACTATATCAATGGAAGAGAAATCCACACTTGACACTGCCATAGCAAAGTCACAAAGCTGGACCCCACAACACACACATACACAAACACACACAAACACCCCTGCTCTTTCTGTTATAGGCATGCACAAGGGACCACACACACACACACACACACACAGCACTCACACACTGTGTCGGGCAGAGCTGTCCACACTTGAACACGTCCTGACACACTCACAAACCTCGTACCCACAACAATCAGGACCACACCAAGACACAGAAATTCATGTTCGTTTGCTTATACACATACACAACGGGCCTCACAAACACACACAGACACACTTCAACACACAACTAGATCAATGGCAGAGGCATCCACACTTGGCAGTGCCATAACAAACTCACAATGGTGGTCCCCACATCACACACATAGAAACAACCACACACAAACACCCATGGTCCTTTTCTGACAGACATCCACATAGGACCTCACACCCACACACACCCCCACATACACTCACACACAAAGAACTCACACAAGGTCCCTGGCAGGGCCATCCACACTTGGATGGACCCTACCAAACTCAAATACATGAACCCCACAGCATACACTTACAACACAAACACACACAAACACCCATGGTCTTTTTTTCACACTCATACACAATGGGCCTCACACAAACACACACACATACACTCCGACACACAGAACACACACTACGTCCGTGGCAGAGGCACCCACACTTGGAAACGCCATAGAAATCTCACAGCCGTGGTCCCGACACACACATACACCACACACACACACACACAAATCCCATGATCTTTTTCTTATAGGCATACACAATGGTACGCCAAAACAGACACGAGCACACACACACACACACACACGCACACACACATAGAAAGGGAAACATTCCACTCACACAAGGCATCGAGGAGAGTCATCCACCAGGCCACACTCTCAAACTCGCAAATGTGTTCCCGACACCTCAAAATCACACAAAAAACAAACACACACAGGGTTTTCCTTGCTGGCATGCTCATAGTGTCACACAAACACACGCACACACCCACAATCACACACTCACACACACACACACACACACTGGGTGTGCGGGACAGTCATCCACGCTTCACACTGCCAGAAAAAGTCACAAATGTGGTCAGCAGAACATTCAAAAACAAAACAAACACACACAAACACCCATCGCTGTTTTTTGAAAGGCATACACAATGGGCCTCGCAAAGACACACACACACACACACACACAGCACTCACACACTGTGTTGGGCAGAGCTGTCCACACTTGAACACGTCCTGACACTCTCAGAAACCTCGTACCCAGAACAATCAGGACCACACCAAGACACAGAAATTCATGTTCGTTTGCTTGTACACATACACAACGGGCCTCACAAACACACACACACACACACTTCAACACACAACACACAACTAGGTCAATGGCAGAGGCATCCACACTTGGCAGTGCCATAACAAACTCACAATGGTGGTCCCCACATCACACACATAGAAACAACCACACACAAACACCCATGGTCCTTTTCTAAACAGACATCCACATAGGACCTCACACCCACACACACCCCCACATACACTCACACACAAAGAACTCACACAAGGTCCCTGGCAGGGCCATCCACACTTGGATGGACCCTACCAAACTCAAATACATGAACCCCACAGCATACACTTACAACACAAACACACACAAACACCCATGGTCTTTTTATCACACTCATACACAATGGGCCTCACACAAACACACACACATACACTCCGACACACAGCACACACACTAGGTCCGTGGCAGAGGCACCCACACTTGGAAACGCCATAGAAATCTCACAGCCGTGGTCCCGACACACACACACACCACACACACACACATACACACAAATCCCAAGATCTTTTTCTTATACGCATACACAATGGTACGCCAAAACAGACATGCGCACGCACACACACACACACACACACACAGAAAGGGAAACATGCCACTCACACAAGGCATCGAGGAGAGTCATCCACACCAGGCCACACTCTCAAACTCGCAAATGTGTTCCCAACACCTCAAAATCACACAAAAAACAAACACACACAGGGTTTTTCTTGCTGGCATCCTCATAGTGTCACACAAACACATGCACACACCCACACTCACACACTCACAAACACACACAAACACACTGGCTGTGTGGGACAGTCATCCACGCTTCACACTGCCAGAAAAAGTCACAAATGTGGTCACCAGAACATTCAAAAATAAAACAAACACACACAAACACCCATTGCCTTTTTGTGAAAGGCATATACAATGGGCCTCGCAATGACACACACACACACACACACACACACAGCACTCACACTAGGTCCCCAGCAGAGGCATCCACAATTGGCACTGCCATAGCAAACTCAGAAAGATGGCCAACACAACACAAACACATACAACAAACACACACAAACACCCATGGTCTTTTGGTTACAGGCATTCAGAATGGGCATCACACACACACAAAAACAAAAACATAGCACTCACACAAGGTATCTGGGTATGAAATCCATGCTTGGCACAGAACTTTCCATTCCCAAACATGTTCCCAACAACACAAAACTAAACAACAAATACACAGGGTTTTTTCTTACAACTATTCACCGAGGGTCACACACAAAGAAACACATTCACAAACACAGCACGCAGACTACGTCTCCGGCAGACACATCCACACAGGCACCACCATACAAACTCACAATCGAGGACCCTACAACACACACAAACACTCATGGTACTCTTCTTAAGGCATGCAAAATGGGCATCACCACATATTGCCACACACACACACACACACACACACACACATACCACGGACACAAGGTCCCCGGCGAGGAATCCACATTTGCACCCCTAAAGCAAAGTCAAACAGGTGGTTCCCACAGCCCACACAGAATCAAAAAGACAAACAAACACCCATGATCTTTTTTCCTACAAGCACACACAATGAGATACAAACACACAATCAGACACACACACACAGTAGCTTTGCAACACATGCATCCACAATGGGCACTGCCAGAGCAAACTCACAAATGTGGTCCCACAGCACACACATACACAACAGACACACACAAAAACCACCGTCTTTTTCTTACAGGCATCCACATAGGACCATACACAAAGACACACATCACACACACTCACACACACCATTTACACTAGTCTGCAGCAGAGGCGTCACACTTGGCACTGCCATTGCAAACTCAAAAATAAGATCCCCACAACACACACAAACACAACAAACACACATAAGCACCCATGGTCTTTTTCTTCTAGGTGTCCACCTAGGGCCTCACACACACACACACACACACACACACACACGCACAGACACACTAACTCACGCAGGTCTACTGCAGAGGCTTCCACAAATGACCACGCCCTAAAAAACTCAAAAACATACCCCACACAACACACTAGTACACAACAAAGACACACAAACTTACCCTCCTTTACTTATAGGCATACACCATGGGCCACACAAATACACATACACACACTCACACACAGCACTCCCATGAGATTTCTGACAGAAGCGTCTACAATTGGACCCGCTCTAGCAAACTCACAAAGGTGGTCCCCACATCACACACATACAGAAACACACACAAACACCCATGGTCTTTTCCTTACAGGCATCCACATAGGGCATCTCTCTCACACACACACACACACACACACACACACACACACACACACTATATCAAAGACAGAGACATCCACTCTTGCAATCGCCATAGCAAACTCAAAAACGTGGTCCGCACAACACACATGTACACAACAAAGACACAGAAACACCCACGGGTTGCTCTTACAGCACACACAATGAGTCTCACACAAACACACAGACACACAGTCAAGCAACCAACAAACACACTATATCAATGGAAGAGACATCCACACTTGACACTGCCATAGCAAAGTCACAAAGCTGGACCCCACAACACACACATACACAAACACACACAAACACCCCTGCTCTTTCTCTTATAGGCATGCACAAGGGACCACACACACACACACACAGAGCACTCACACACTGTGTCGGGCAGAGCTGTCCACACTTGAACACGTCCTGACACACTCACAAACCTCGTACCCACAACAATCAGGACCACACCAAGACACAGAAATTCATGTTCGTTTGCTTATACACATACACAACGGGCCTCACAAACACACACACACACACACACACTTCAACACACAACACACAACTAGATCAATGGCAGAGGCATCCACACTTGGCAGTGCCATAACAAACTCACAATGGTGGTCAACACATCACACACATAGAAACAACCACACGAAACACCCATGGTCCTTTTCTGACAGACATCCACATAGGACCTCACACCCACACACACCCCCACATACACTCACACACAAAGAACTCACACAAGGTCCCTGGCAGGGCCATCCACACTTGGATGGACCCTACCAAACTCAAATACATGAACCCCACAGCATACACTTACAACACAAACACACACAAACACCCATGGTCTTTTTTTCACACTCATACACAATGGGCCTCACACAAACACACACACATACACTCCGACACACAGCACACACACTACGTCCGTGGCAGAGGCACCCCCACTTGGAAACGCCATAGAAATCTCTCAGCCGTGGTCCCCACACACACATACACCACACACACACACACACACACAAACACACAACTCCCATGGTCTTTTTCTTATAGGCATACACAATGGTACGCCAAAAGATACACGCGCACACACACACACACACACACACACAACACACAGAAAGGGAAATATGCCACTCACACAAGGCATCGAGGAGAGTCATCCACACCAGGCCACACTCTCAAACTCGCAAATGTGTTCCCGACACCTCAAAATCACACAAAAAACAAACACACACAGGGTTTTTCTTGCTGGCATCCTCATTGTGTCACACAAACACACGCACACACCCACACTCACACACTCACACACACACACACACACCGGGTGTGCGGGACAGTCATCCACGCTTCACACTGCCAGAAAAAGTCACAAATGTGGTCACCAGAACATTCAAAAACAAAACAAACCCACACAAAGACCCATCGCCTTTTTCTGAAAGGCATACACAATGGCCCTCGCAAAGACACACACACACACACACACACACACAGCACTCACACAAGGTCCCCAGCAGAGGCATCCACAATTGGCACTGCCATAGCAAACTCAGAAAGATGGCCAACACAACACACACACATACAACAAACACACACAAACACCCATGGTCTTTTGGTTACAGGCATTCAGAATGGGCATCACACACACACAAAAACAAAAACATAGCACTCACACAAGGTATCTGGGTATGAAATCCATGCTTGGCACAGAACTTTCCATTCCCAAACATGTTCCCAACAACACAAAACTAAACAACAAATACACAGGGTTTTTTCTTACAACTATTCACCGAGGGTCACACACAAAGAAACACATTCACAAACACAGCACGCAGACTACGTCTCCGGCAGACACATCCACACAGGCACCACCATACAAACTCACAATCGAGGACCCTACAACACACACAAACACTCATGGTACTCTTCTTAAGGCATGCAAAATGGGCATCACCACATATTGCCACACACACACACACACACACACACACACACACACACACACACACACACACATACCACTGACACAAGGTCCCCGGCAGAGGAATCCACATTTGCACCCCTAAAGCAAAGTCAAACAGGTGGTTCCCACAGCCCACACAGAATCAAAAAGACAAACAAACACCCATGATCTTTTTTCCTACAAGCACACACAATGAGATACAAACACACAATCAGACACACACACACAGTAGCTTTGCAACACACGCATCCACAATGGGCACTGCCAGAGCAAACTCACAAATGTGGTCCCACAGCACACACATACACAACAGACACACACAAAAACCACCGTCTTTTTCTTACAGGCATCCACATAGGACCATACACAAAGACACACATCACACACACTCACACACAGCATTTACACTAGTCTGCAGCAGAGGCGTCACACTTGGCACTGCCATTGCAAACTCAAAAATAAGATCCCCACAACACACACAAACACAACAAACACACATAAGCACCCATGGTCTTTTTCTTCTAGGTGTCCACCTAGGGCCTCACACACACACACACATACACACACACACACACACACACTAACTCACACAGGTCTACTGCAGAGGCTTCCACAAATGACCACGCCCTAAAAAACTCAAAAACATGGTCCACACAACACACTAGTACACAACAAAGACACACAAACTTACCCTCCTTTACTTATAGGCATACACCATGGGCCTCACACAAATACACACACACACACTCACACACACAGCACTCCCACGAGATTTCTAACAGAAGCATCTACAATTGGACCCGCTCTAGCAAACTCACAAAGGTGGTCCCCACATCACACACATAGAGAAACACACACAAACACCCATGGTCTTTTCCTTACAGGCATCCACATAGGGCATCACACACACACACACACACACACACACACACACACACTATATCAAAGACAGAGACATCCACTCTTGGAATCGCCATAGCAAACTCAAAAACGTGGTCCGCACAACACACATGTACACAACAAAGACACAGAAACACCCACGGGTTGCTCTTACAGCACACACAATGAGTCTCACACAAACACACAGACACACAGTCAAGCAACCAACAAACACACTATATCAATGGAAGAGACATCCACACTTGACACTGCCATAGCAAAGTCACAAAGCTGGACCCCACAACACACACATACACAAACACACACAAACACCCCTGCTCTTTCTCTTATAGGCATGCACAAGGGACCACACACACACACACACACACACACAGCACTCACACACTGTGTCGGGCAGAGCTGTCCACACTTGAACACGTCCTGACACACTCACAAACCTCGTACCCACAACAATCAGGACCATACCAAGACACAGAAATTCATGTTCGTTTGCTTATACACATGCACAACGGGCCTCACACACACACACACACACACTTCAACACACAACACACAACTAGATCAATGGCAGAAGCATCCACACTTGGCAGTGCCATAACAAACTCACAATGGTGGTCCCCACATCACACATATAGAAACAACCACACACAAACACCCATGGTCCTTTTCTGACAGACATCCACATAGGACCTCACACCCACACACACCCCCACATACACTCACACACAAAGAACTCACACAAGGTCCCTGGCAGGGCCATCCACACTTGGATGGACCCTACCAAACTCAAATACATGAACCCCACAGCATACACTTACAACACAAACACACACAAACACCCATGGTCTTTTTTTCACACTCATACACAATGGGCCTCACACAAACACACACACATACACTCCGACACACAGCACACACACTAGGTCCGTGGCAGAGGCACCCACACTTGGAAACGCCATAGAAATCTCACAGCCATGGTCCCGACACACACATACACCACACACACACACACACACACACACAAATCCCATGACCTTTTTCGTCTAGGCATACACAATGGTACGCCCAAACAGACACGCGCACACACACACACACACACACACACACACACACAGAAAGGGAAACATGCCACTCACACAAGGCATCGAGGAGAGTCATCCACACCAGGCCACACTCTCAAACTCGCAAATGTGTTCCCGACACCTCAAAATCACACAAAAAACAAACACACACAGGGTTTTTCTTGCTGGCATCCTCATAGTGTCACACAAACACACGCACACACCCACACTCACACACACACACACACACACACACTGGCTGTGCGGGTCAGTCATCCACGCTTCACACTGCCAGAAAAAGTCACAAATGTGGTCACCAGAACATTCAAAAACAAAACAAACACACACAAACACCCATCGACTTTTTCTGAAAGGCATACACAATGGCCCTCGCAAAGACACACACACACACACACACACACACACACAGCACTCACACAAGGTCCCCAGCAGAGGCATCCACAATTGGCACTGCCATAGCAAACTCAGAAAGATGGCCAACACAACACACACACATACAACAAACACACACAAACACCCATGGTCTTTTGGTTACAGGCATTCACAATGGGCATCACACACACACAAAAACAAAAACATAGCACTCACACAAGGTATCTGGGTATGAAATCCATGCTTGGCACAGAACTTTCCATTCCCAAACATGTTCCCAACAACACAAAACTAAACAACAAATACACAGGGTTTTTTCTTACAAATATCCACCGAGGGTCACACACAAAGAAACACATTCACAAACAGCACGCAGACTACGTCTCCCGCAGACACATCCACACATGCACCACCATACAAACTCACAATCGAGGACCCTACAACACACATAAACACTCATGGTACTCTTCTTAAGGCATGCAAAATGGGCATCACCATATATTGCCACACACACACACACACACACACACACACACACACAAACATACCACTGACACAAGGTCCCCGGCAGAGGAATCCACATTTGCACCCCTAAAGTACAGTTAAACAGGTGGTTCCCACAGCCCACACAGAATCAAAAAGACAAACAAACGCCCATGATCTTTTTTCCTACAAGCACACACAATGAGATACAAACACACAATCAGACACACACACACACAGTAGCTTTGCAACACACGCATCCACAAAGGGCACTGCCAGAGCAGACTCACAAATGTGGTCCCACGGCACACACATACACCACAACAGACACACACAAAAACCATCGTCTTCTTCTTACAGGCAACCACAAAGGACCATACACAAAGACACACATCACACACACTTACACAAAACATTTACACTAGTCTGCAGTAGAGGCGTCACACTTGGCACTGCCATTGCAAACTCAAAAATAAGATCCCCACAACACACACAAACACAACAAACACACATAAGCACCCATGGTCTTTTTCTTCTAGGTGTCCACCCAGGGCCTCACACACACACACACACACACACAGAGACACACTAACTCACACAGGTCTACTGCAGAGGCTTCCACAAATGACCACACCCTAAAAAACTCAAAAACATGGTCCACACAACACACTAGTACACAACAAAGACACACAAACTTACCCTCCTTTACTTATAGGCATACACCATGGGCCTCACACAAATACACACACACACACTCACACACACAGCACTCCCACGAGATTTCTGACAGAAGCATCTACAATTGGACCCGCTCTAGCAAACTCACAAAGGTGGTCCCCACATCACACACATACAGAAA
>NC_142163.1:5277500-5420000 GCF_024610735.1 Ursus americanus | reverse complement strand
GTCAGAGCTGTCCACACTTGAACACGTCCTGACACAGCCAGAAATCCCGTACCCACAACAATCAGGACCACACCAAGACACAGAAATTCGTGTTCGTTTGCTTATACACATACACAACGGGCCTCACACAACACACACACACACACACACACTTCAACACACAACACACAACTAGATCAATGGCAGAGGCATCCACACTTGGCAGTGCCATAACAAACTCACAATGGTGGTCCCCACATCACACACATAGAAACAACCACACACAAACACCCATGGTCCTTTTCTGACAGACATCCACATAGGACCTCACACCCACACACACCCCCACATACACTCACACACAAAGAACTCACACAAGGTCCCTGGCAGGGCCATCCACACTTGGATGGACCCTACCAAACTCAAATACATCAACCCCACAGCATACACTTACAACACAAACACACACAATCACCCATGGTCTTTTTTTCACACTCATACACAATGGGCCTCACACAAACACACACACATACACTCCGACACACAGCACACACACTAGGTCCGTGGCAGAGGCACCCACACTTGGAAACGCCATAGAAATCTCACAGCCGTGCTCCCGACACACACATACACCACACACACACACACACACACAAATCCCATGATCTTTTTCTTATAGGCATACACAATGGTACGCCAAAACAGACACGCGCACACACACACACACACACACACACACACACACACACACCAACACACAGAAAGGGAAACATGCCACTCACACAAGGCATCGAGGAGAGTCATCCACACCAGGCCACACTCTCAAACTCGCAAATGTGTTCCCGAAACCTCAAAATCACACAAAAAACAAACACACACAGGGTTTTTCTTGCTGGCATCCTCATAGTGTCACACAAACACACGCACACACCCACACTCACACACTCACACACACACACACACACACACTGGGTATGTGGGACAGTCATCCACGCTTCACACTGCCAGAAAATGTCACAAATGTGGTACCCGAACATTCAAAATCAAAACAAACACACACAAACACCCATCGCCTTCTTCTGAAAGGCATACACAATGGGCCTCGCAAAGACACACACACACACACACACACACAGCACTCACACAAGGTCCCCAGCAGAGGAATCCACAATTGGCACTGCCATAGCAAACTCAGAAAGATGGTCAACACAACACACACACATACAACAAACACACAGAAACACCCATCGCCTTTTTCTGAAAGGAATACACAATGGGCCTCGCAAAGACACACACACACACACACACACACACACACAGCACTCACACATGGTCCCCAGCAGAGGAATCCACAATTGGCACTGCCATAGCAAACTCAGAAAGATGGTCAACACAACACACACACATACAACAAACACACAGAAACACCCATGGTCTTTTGGTTACAGGCATTCACAATGGGCATCACACACACACAAAAACAAAAACATAGCACTCACACAAGGTATCTGGGTATGAAATCCATGCTTGGCACAGAACTTTCCATTCCCAAACATGTTCCCAACAACACAAAACTAAACAACAAATACACAGGGTTTTTTCTTACAAATATCCACCGAGGGTCACACACAAACAAACACATTCACAAACACAGCACGCAGACTACGTCTCCGGCAGACGCATCCACATATGCACCACCATACAAACTCACAATCGAGGACCCTACAACACACACAAACACTCATGGTACTCTTCTTAAGGCATGCAAAATGGGCATCACCACATATTGCCACACACACACACACACACACACACACACACACAAACATAGCACTGACACAAGGTCCCCGGCAGAGGAATCCACATTTGCACCCCTAAAGCAAAGTCAAACAGGTGGTTCCCACATCCCACACAGAATCAAAAAGACAAACACTCATCACCTTTTTTCCAACAAGCACACACAATGAGATACAAACACACAATCAGACACACACACACAGTAGCTTTGCAACACACGCATCCACAATGGGCACTGCCAGAGCAAACTCACAAATGTGGTCCCACAGCACACACATACACAACAGACACACACAAAAATCACCGTCCTTTTCTTACAGGCATCCACATAGGACCATACACAAAGACACACATCACACACACTCACACAAACCATTTACACTAGTCTGCAGCAGAGGCGTCACACTTGGCACTGCCATTGCAAACTCAAAAATAAGATCCCCACAACACACACAAACACAACAAACACACAGAAGCACCCATGGTCTTTTTCTTCTAGGTGTCCACCTAGGGCCTCACACACACACACACACACACACACACACACACTAACTCACACAGGTCTACTGCAGAGGCTTCCACAAAGACCACGCCCTAAAAAACTCAAAAACATGGTCCACACAACACACTAGTACACAACAAAGACACACAAACTTACCCTCCTTTACTTATAGGCATACACCATGGGCCTCACACAAATACACACACACACACTCACACACACAGCACTCCCACGAGATTTCTGACAGAAGCGTCTACAATTGGACCCGCTCTAGCAAACTGACAAAGGTGGTCCCCACATCACACACATACAGAAACACACACAAACACCCATGGTCTTTTCCTTACAGGCATCCACATAGGGCATCTCACACACACACACACACACACACAAACACACACTATATCAAAGACAGAGACATCCACTTTTGGAATCGCCATAGCAAACTCAAAAACGTGGTCCGCACAACACACATGTACACAACAAAGACACAGAAACACCCACGGGTTGATCTTACAGCACACACAATGAGTCTCACACAAACACACAGACACACAGTCAAGCAACCAACAAACACACTATATCAATGGAAGAGACATCCACACTTGACACTGCCATAGCAAAGTCACAAAGCTGGACCCCACAACACACACATACACAAACACACACAAACACCCCTGCTCTTTCTCTTATAGGCATGCACAAGGGACCACACACACACACACACAGCACTCACACACTGTGTCGGGCAGAGCTGTCCACACTTGAACACGTCCTGACACACTCACAAACCTCGTACCCACATCAGGACCACACCAAGACACAGAAATTCATGTTCGTTTGCTTATACACATACACAATGGGCGCCACACACATACACACACACACACACACACTTCAACACACAACACACAACTAGATCAATGGCAGAGGCATCCACACTTGGCAGTGCCATAACAAACTCACAATGGTGGTCCCCACATCACACACATAGAAACAACCACACACAAACACCCATGGTCCTTTTCTGACAGACATCCACATAGGACCTCACACCCACACACACCCCCACATACACTCACACACAAAGAACTCACACAAGGTCCCTGGCAGGGCCATCCACACTTGGATGGACCCTACCAAACTCAAATACATGAACCCCACAGCATACACTTACAACACAAACACACACAAACACCCATGGTCTTTTTTTCACACTCATACACAATGGGCCTCACACAAACACACACACATACACTCCGACACACAGCACACACACTAGGTCCGTGGCAGAGTCACCCACACTTGGAAACGCCATAGAAATCTCACAGCTGTGGTCCCGACACACACATACACCACACACACACACACACACACAAATCCCATGATCTTTTTCTTATAGGCATACAAAATGGTACGACAAAACAGACACACGCACACACACACACACACACACACACACACAGAAAGGGAAACATGCCACTCACACAAGGCATCGAGGAGAGTCATCCACACCAGGCCACACTCTCAAACTCGCAAATGTGTTCCCGACACCTCAAAATCACACAAAAAACAAACACACACAGGGTTTTTCTTGCTGGCATCCTCATAGTGTCACACAAACACACGTACACACCCACACTCACACACTCACACACACACACACAGACAGACTGGGTGTGCGGGACAGTCATCCACGCTTCACACTGCCAGAAAAAGTCACAAATGTGGTCACCAGAACATTCAAAAACAAAACTAACACACACAAACACCCATCGCCTTTTTCTGAAAGGCGTACAGAATGGGACTTGCAAAGACACACACACACACACACACACACACAGCACTCACACAAGGTCCCCAGCAGAGGCATCCACAATTGGCACTGCCATAGCAAACTCAGAAAGATGGTCAACACAACACAACACACACACATACAACAAACACACAGAAACACCCATGGTCTTTTGGTTACAGGCATTCACAATGGGCATCACACAGACACAAAAACAAAAACATAGCACTCACACAAGGTATCTGGGTATGAAATCCATGCTTGGCACAGAACTTTCCATTCCCAAACATGTTCCCAACAACACAAAACTAAACAACAAATACACAGGGTTTTTTCTTACAAATATCCACCGAGGGTCACACACAAACAAACACATTCACAAACACAGCACGCAGACTACGTCTCCGGCAGACACATCCACACATGCATCCCATACAAACTCACAATCGAGGACCCTACAACACACACAAACACTCATGGTACTCTTCTTAAGGCATGCAAAATGGGCATCACCACATATTGCCACACACACACACACACACACACACACACAGAAACATACCACTGACACAAGGTCCCCGGCAGAGGAATCCACATTTGCACCCCTAAAGCAAAGTCAAACAGGTGGTTCCCACAGCCCACACAGAATCAAAAAGACAAACAAACACCCATGATCTTTTTTCCTACAAGCACACACAATGAGATACAAACACACAATCAGACAGACACACACAGTAGCTTTGCAACACACGCATCCACAATGGGCACTGCCAGAGCAAACTCACAAATGTGGTCCCACAGCACACACATACACAACAGACACACACAAAAACCATCGTCTTTTTCTTACAGGCATCCACATAGGACCATACACAAAGACACACATCACACACACTCACACAAACCATTTACACTAGTCTGCAGCAGAGGCGTCACACTTGGCACTGCCATTGCAAACTCAAAAATAAGATCCCCACAACACACACAAACACAACAAACACACATAAGCACCCATGGTCTTTTTCTTCTAGGTGTCCACCTAGGGCCTCACACACACACACACACACACACACACACACACACACACACAGACGCACTAACTCACACAGGTCTACTGCAGAGGCTTCCACAAATGACCACGCCCTAAAAAACTCAAAAACATGGTCCACACAACACACTAGTACACAACAAAGACACACAAACTTACCCTCCTTTACTTATAGGCATACACCATGGGCCTCACACAAATACACACACACACACTCACACACACAGCACTCCCACGAGATTTCTGACAGAAGCGTCTACAATTGGACCCGCTCTCGCAAACTCACAAAGGTGGTCCCCACATCACACACATACAGAAACACACACAAACACCCATGGTCTTTTCCTTACAGGCATCCACATAGGGCATCTCTCTCACACACACACACACACACACACACACACACACACACACACACTATATCAAAGACAGAGACATCCACTCTTGCAATCGCCATAGCAAACTCAAAAACGTGGTCCGCACAACACACATGTACACAACAAAGACACAGAAACACCCACGGGTTGCTCTTAGAGCACACACAATGAGTCTCACACAAACACACAGACACACAGTCAAGCAACCAACAAACACACTATATCAATGGAAGAGACATCCACACTTGACACTGCCATAGCAAAGTCACAAAGCTGGACCCCACAACACACACATACACAAACACACACAAACACCCCTGCTCTTTCTCTTATAGGCATGCACAAGGGACCACACACACACACACACAGCACTCACACACTGTGTCGGGCAGAGCTGTCCACACATGAACACGTCCTGACACACTCACAAACCTCGTACCCACAACAATCAGGACCACACCAAGACACAGAAATTCATGTTCGTTTGCTTATACACATACACAACGGGCCTCACACACACACACACGCACACACTTCAACACACAACACACAACTAGATCAATGGCAGAGGCATCCACACTTGGCAGTGCCATAACAAACTCACAATGGTGGTCCCCACATCACACACATAGAAACAACCACACACAAACACCCATGGTCCTTTTCTGACAGACATCCACATAGGACCTCACACCCACACACACCCCCACATACACTCACACACAAAGAACTCACACAAGGTCCCTGGCAGGGCCATCCACACTTGGATGGACCCTACCAAACTCAAATACATGAACCCCACAGCATACACTTACAACACAAACACACACAAACACCCATGGTCTTTTTTTCACACTCATACACAATGGGCCTCACACAAACACACACACATACACTCCGACACACAGCACACACACTAGGTCCGTGGCAGAGGCACCCACACTTGGAAACGCCATAGAAATCTCACAGCCGTGCTCCCGACACACACATACACCACACACACACACAAATCCCATGATCTTTTTCTTATAGGCATACACAATGGTACGCCAAAACAGACACGCGCGCACACACACACACACACACACACACACAGAAAGGGAAACATGCCACTCACACAAGGCATCGAGGAGAGTCATCCACACCAGGCCACACTCTCAAACTCGCAAATGTGTTCCCGACACCTCAAAATCACACAAAAAACAAACACACACAGGGTTTTTCTTGCTGGCATCCTCATAGTGTCACACAAACACACGCACACACCCACACTCACACACTCACACACACACACACACACTGGGTGTGCGGGACAGTCATCCACGCTTCACACTGCCAGAAAAAGTCACAAATGTGGTCACCAGAACATTCAAAATCAAAACAAACACACACAAGCACCCATCGCCTTTTTCTGAAAGGCATACACATTGGGCCTCCCAAAGACAGACACACACACACACACACACAGCCTTCACACAAGGTCCCCAGCAGAGGCATCCACAATTGGCACTGCCACAGCAAACTCAGAAAGATGGTCAACACAACACACACACATAAAACAAACACACAAAAACACCCATGGTCTTTTGGTTAAAGGCATTCACAAGGGGCATCACACACACACAAAAACAAGAACATAGCACTCACACAAGGTATCTGGGTATGAAATCCATGCTTGGCACAGAACTTTCCATTCCCAAACATGTTCCCAACAACACAAAACTAAACAACAAATACACAGGGTTTTTTCTTACAAATATCCACCGAGGGTCACACACAAACAAACACATTCACAAACACAGCACGCAGACTACGTCTCCGGCAGACACATCCACACATGCACCACCATACAAACTCACAATCGAGGACCCTACAACACACACAAACACTCATGGTACTCTTCTTAAGGCATGCAAAATGGGCATCACCACATATTGCCACACACACACCACACACACACACACACACACACACACACACACAGAAACATAGCACTGACACAAGGTCCCCGGCAGAGGAATCCACATTTGCACCCCTGAAGCAAAGTCAAACAGGTGGTTCCCACAGCCCACACAGAATCAAAAAGACAAACAAACACACAAGATCTTTTTTCCTACAAGCACACACAATGAGATACAAACACACAATCAGACACACACACAGTACCTTTGCAACACACGCATCCACAATGGGCACTGCCAGAGCAAACTCACAAATGTGGTCCCACAGCACACACATACACAACAGACACACACAAAAACCATCGTCTTTTTCTTACAGGCATCCACATAGGACCATACACAAAGACACACATCACACACACTCACACAAACCATTTACACTAGTCTGCAGCAGAGGCGTCACACTTGGCACTGCCATTGCAAACTCAAAAATAAGATCCCCACAACACACACAAACACAACAAACACACATAAGCACCCATGGTCTTTTTCTTCTAGGTGTCCACCTAGGGCCTCACACACACACACACACACACACACACACACACACACAGACGCACTAACTCACACAGGTCTACTGCAGAGGCTTCCACAAATGACCACGCCCTAAAAAACTCAAAAACATGGTCCACACAACACACTAGTACACAACAAAGACACACAAACTTACCCTCCTTTACTTATAGGCATACACCATGGGCCTCACACAAATACACACACACACACTCACACACACAGCACTCCCACGAGATTTCTGACAGAAGCGTCTACAATTGGACCCGCTCTCGCAAACTCACAAAGGTGGTCCCCACATCACACACATACAGAAACACACACAAACACCCATGGTCTTTTCCTTACAGGCATCCACATAGGGCATCTCTCTCACACACACACACACACACACACACACACACACACACACACTATATCAAAGACAGAGACATCCACTCTTGCAATCGCCATAGCAAACTCAAAAACGTGGTCCGCACAACACACATGTACACAACAAAGACACAGAAACACCCACGGGTTGCTCTTAGAGCACACACAATGAGTCTCACACAAACACACAGACACACAGTCAAGCAACCAACAAACACACTATATCAATGGAAGAGACATCCACACTTGACACTGCCATAGCAAAGTCACAAAGCTGGACCCCACAACACACACATACACAAACACACACAAACACCCCTGCTCTTTCTCTTATAGGCATGCACAAGGGACCACACACACACACACACAGCACTCACACACTGTGTCGGGCAGAGCTGTCCACACATGAACACGTCCTGACACACTCACAAACCTCGTACCCACAACAATCAGGACCACACCAAGACACAGAAATTCATGTTCGTTTGCTTATACACATACACAACGGGCCTCACACACACACACACGCACACACTTCAACACACAACACACAACTAGATCAATGGCAGAGGCATCCACACTTGGCAGTGCCATAACAAACTCACAATGGGGGTCCCCACATCACACACATAGAAACAACCACACACAAACACCCATGGTCCTTTTCTGACAGACATCCACATAGGACCTCACACCCACACACACCCCCACATACACTCACACACAAAGAACTCACACAAGGTCCCTGGCAGGGCCATCCACACTTGGATGGACCCTACCAAACTCAAATACATCAACCCCACAGCATACACTTACAACACAAACACACACAAACACCCATGGTCTTTTTTTCACACTCATACACAATGGGCCTCACACAAACACACACACATACACTCCGACACACAGCACACACACTAGGTCCGTGGCAGAGGCACCCACACTTGGAAACGCCATAGAAATCTCACAGCCGTGCTCCCGACACACACATACACCACACACACACACAAATCCCATGATCTTTTTCTTATAGGCATACACAATGGTACGCCAAAACAGACACGCGCACACACACACACACACACACACACAGAAAGGGAAAATGCCACTCACACAAGGCATCGAGGAGAGTCATCCACACCAGGCCACACTCTCAAACTCGCAAATGTGTTCCCGACACCTCAAAATCACACAAAAAACAAACACACACAGGGTTTTTCTTGCTGGCATCCTCATAGTGTCACACAAACACACGCACACACCCACACTCACACACTCACACACACACACACACACTGGGTGTGCGGGACAGTCATCCACGCTTCACACTGCCAGAAAAAGTCACAAATGTGGTCACCAGAACATTCAAAATCAAAACAAACACACACAAGCACCCATCGCCTTTTTCTGAAAGGCATACACATTGGGCCTCCCAAAGACAGACACACACACACACACACACAGCCTTCACACAAGGTCCCCAGCAGAGGCATCCACAATTGGCACTGCCACAGCAAACTCAGAAAGATGGTCAACACAACACACACACATAAAACAAACACACAAAAACACCCATGGTCTTTTGGTTAAAGGCATTCACAAGGGGCATCACACACACACAAAAACAAGAACATAGCACTCACACAAGGTATCTGGGTATGAAATCCATGCTTGGCACAGAACTTTCCATTCCCAAACATGTTCCCAACAACACAAAACTAAACAACAAATACACAGGGTTTTTTCGTACAAATATCCACCGAGGGTCACACACAAACAAACACATTCACAAACACAGCACGCAGACTACGTCTCCGGCAGACACATCCACACATGCACCACCATACAAACTCACAATCGAGGACCCTACAACACACACAAACACTCATGGTACTCTTCTTAAGGCATGCAAAATGGGCATCACCACATATTGCCACACACACACCACACACACACACACACACACACACACACACAGAAACATAGCACTGACACAAGGTCCCCGGCAGAGGAATCCACATTTGCACCCCTGAAGCAAAGTCAAACAGGTGGTTCCCACAGCCCACACAGAATCAAAAAGACAAACAAACACACAAGATCTTTTTTCCTACAAGCACACACAATGAGATACAAACACACAATCAGACACACACACAGTACCTTTGCAACACACGCATCCACAATGGGCACTGCCAGAGCAAACTCACAAATGTGGTCCCACAGCACACACATACACAACAGACACACACAAAAACCATCGTCTTTTTCTTACAGGCATCCACATAGGACCATACACAAAGACACACATCACACACACTCACACAAACCATTTACACTAGTCTGCAGCAGAGGCGTCACACTTGGCACTGCCATTGCAAACTCAAAAATAAGATCCCCACAACACACACAAACACAACAAACACACATAAGCACCCATGGTCTTTTTCTTCTAGGTGTCCACCTAGGGCCTCACACACACACACACACACACACACACACACTAACTCACACAGGTCTACTGCAGAGGCTTCCACAAATGACCACGCCCTAAAAAACTCAAAAACATGGTCCACACAACACACTAGTACACAACAAAGACACACAAACTTACCCTCCTTTACTTATAGGCATACACCATGGGCCTCACACAAATACACACACACACACTCACACACACAGCACTCCCACGAGATTTCTGACAGAAGCGTCTACAATTGGACCCGCTCTCGCAAACTCACAAAGGTGGTCCCCACATCACACACATAGAGAAACACACACAAACACCCATGGTCTTTTCCTTACAGGTATCCACATAGGGCATCACACACACACACACACACACACACACACACACACTATATCAAAGACAGAGACATCCACTCTTGGAATCGCCATAGCAAACTCAAAAACGTGGTCCGCACAACACACATGTACACAACAAAGACACAGAAACACCCACGGGTTGCTCTTACAGTACACACAATGAGTCTCACACAAACACACAGACACACAGTCAAGCAACCAACAAACACACTATATCAATGGAAGAGACATCCACACTTGACACTGCCATAGCAAAGTCACAAAGCTGGACCCCACAACACACACATACACAAACACACACAAACACCCCTGCTCTTTCTCTTATAGGCATGCACAAGGGACCACACACACACACACACACAGCACTCACACACTGTGTCGGGCAGAGCTGTCCACACATGAACACGTCCTGACACACTCACAAACCTCATACCCACAACAATCAGGACCACACCAAGACACAGAAATTCATGTTCGTTTGCTTATACACATACACAACGGGCCTCACACACACACACACGCACACACTTCAACACACAACACACAACTAGATCAATGGCAGAGGCATCCACACTTGGCAGTGCCATAACAAACTCACAATGGTGGTCCCCACATCACACACATAGAAACAACCACACACAAACACCCATGGTCCTTTTCTGACAGACATCCACATAGGACCTCACACCCACACACACCCCCACATACACTCACACACAAAGAACTCACACAAGGTCCCTGGCAGGGCCATCCACACTTGGATGGACCCTACCAAACTCAAATACATGAACCCCACAGCATACACTTACAACACAAACACACACAAACACCCATGGTCTTTTTTTCACACTCATACACAATGGGCCTCACACAAACACACACACATACACTCCGACACACAGCACACACACTAGGTCCGTGGCAGAGGCACCCACACTTGGAAACGCCATAGAAATCTCACAGCCGTGCTCCCGACACACACATACACCACACACACACACAAATCCCATGATCTTTTTCTTATAGGCATACACAATGGTAAGCCAAAACAGACACGAGCACACACACACACACACACACACACACACACACACAGAAAGGGAAAATGCCACTCACACAAGGCATCGAGGAGAGTCATCCACACCAGGCCACACTCTCAAACTCGCAAATGTGTTCCCGACACCTCAAAATCACACAAAAAACAAACACACACAGGGTTTTTCTTGCTGGCATCCTCATAGTGTCACACAAACACACGCACACGCACACACCCACACTCACACACTCACACACACACACACACACTGGGTGTGCGGGACAGTCATCCACGCTTCACACTGCCAGAAAAAGTCACAAATGTGGTCACGAGAACATTCAAAATCAAAACAAACACACACAAACACCCATCGCCTTTTTCTGAAAGGCATACACATTGGGCCTCCCAAAGACAGACACACACACACACACACACACAGCCTTCACACAAGGTCCCCAGCAGAGGCATCCACAATTGGCACTGCCATAGCAAACTCAGAAAGATGGTCAACACAACACACACACATAAAACAAACACACAAAAACACCCATGGTCTTTTGGTTAAAGGCATTCACAAGGGGCATCACACACACACAAAAACAAGAACATAGCACTCACACAAGGTATCTGGGTATGAAATCCATGCTTGGCACAGAACTTTCCATTCCCAAACATGTTCCCAACAACACAAAATTAAACAACAAATACACAGGGTTTTTTCTTACAAATATCCACCGAGGGTCACACACAAACAAACACATTCACAAACACAGCACGCAGACTACGTCTCCGGCAGACACATCCACACATGCACCACCATACAAACTCACAATCGAGGACCCTACAACACACACAAACACTCATGGTACTCTTCTTAAGGCATGCAAAATGGGCATCACCACATATTGCCACACACACACCACACACACACACACACACACACACACACACACAGAAACATAGCACTGACACAAGGTCCCCGGCAGAGGAATCCACATTTGCACCCCTGAAGCAAAGTCAAACAGGTGGTTCCCACAGCCCACACAGAATCAAAAAGACAAACAAACACCCAAGATCTTTTTTCCTACAAGCACACACAATGAGATACAAACACACAATCAGACACACACACAGTAGCTTTGCAACACACGCATCCACAATCGGCACTGCCAGAGCAAACTCACAAATGTGGTCCCACAGCACACACATACACAACAGACACACACAAAAACCATCGTCTTTTTCTTACAGGCATCCACATAGGACCATACACAAAGACACACATCACACACACTCACACAAACCATTTACACTAGTCTGCAGCAGAGGCGTCACACTTGGCACTGCCATTGCAAACTCAAAAATAAGATCCCCACAACACACACAAACACAACAAACACACATAAGCACCCATGGTCTTTTTCTTCTAGGTGTCCACCTAGGGCCTCACACACACACACACACACACACACACACACACACACACTAACTCACACAGGTCTACTGCAGAGGCTTCCACAAATGACCACGCCCTAAAAAACTCAAAAACATGGTCCACACAACACACTAGTACACAACAAAGACACACAAACTTACCCTCCTTTACTTATAGGCATACACCATGGGCCTCACACAAATACACACACACACACTCACACACACAGAACTCCCACGAGATTTCTGACAAAAGCGTCTACAATTGGACCCGCTCTCGCAAACTCACAAAGGTGGTCCCCACGTCACACACATACAGAAACACACACAAACACCCATGGTCTTTTCCTTACAAGCATCCACATAGGGCATCACACACACACACACACACACACACACACACACTATATCAAAGACAGAGACATCCACTCTTGGAATCGCCATAGCAAACTCAAAAACGTGGTCCGCACAACACACATGTACACAACAAAGACACAGAAACACCCACGGGTTGCTCTTACAGCACACACAATGAGTCTCACACAAACACACAGACACACAGTCAAGCAACCAACAAACACACTATATCAATGGAAGAGACATCCACACTTGACACTGCCATAGCAAAGTCACAAAGCTGGACCCCACAACACACACATACACAAACACACACAAACACCCCTGCTCTTTCTCTTATAGGCATGCACAAGGGACCACACACACACACACACACAGCACTCACACACTGTGTCGGGCAGAGCTGTCCACACTTGAACACGTCCTGACACACTCACAAACCTCGTACCCACAACAATCAGGACCACACCAAGACACAGAAATTCATGTTCGTTTGCTTATACACATACACAATGGGCGCCACACACATACACACACACACACACACACTTCAACACACAACACACAACTAGATCAATGGCAGAGGCATCCACACTTGGCAGTGCCATAACAAACTCACAATGGTGGTCCCCACATCACACACATAGAAACAACCACACACAAACACCCATGGTCCTTTTCTGACAGACATCCACATAGGACCTCACACCCACACACACCCCCACATACACTCACACACAAAGAACTCACACAAGGTCCCTGGCAGGGCCATCCACACTTGGATGGACCCTACCAAACTCAAATACATCAACCCCACAGCATACACTTACAACACAAACACACACAAACACCCATGGTCTTTTTTTCACACTCATACACAATGGGCCTCACACAAACACACACATACGTGCACTCCGACACACAGCACACACAGTAGGTCCGTGGCAGAGGCACCCACACTTGGAAACGCCATAGAAATCTCACAGCCGTGGTCCCGACACACACATACACCACACACACACACACACACAAATCCCATGATCTTTTTCTTATAGGCATACAAAATGGTACGACAAAACAGACACACGCGCACACACACACACACACACACACACACACAGAAAGGGAAACATGCCACTCACACAAGGCATCGAGGAGAGTCATCCACACCAGGCCACACTCTCAAACTCGCAAATGTGTTCCCGACACCTCAAAATCACACAAAAAACAAACACACACAGGGTTTTTCTTGCTGGCATCCTCATAGTGTCACAGAAACACACGTACACACCCACACTCACACACTCACACACACACACACAGACACACTGGGTGTGCGGGACAGTCATCCACGCTTCACACTGCCAGAAAAAGTCACAAATGTGGTCACCAGAACATTCAAAAACAAAACTAACACACACAAACACCCATCGCCTTTTTCTGAAAGGCGTACAGAATGGGGCTTGCAAAGACACACACACACACACACACACACACACAGCACTCACACAAGGTCCCCAGCAGAGGCATCCACAATTGGCACTGCCGTAGCAAACTCAGAAAGATGGTCAACACAACACAACACACACACATACAAGAAACACACAGAAACACCCATGGTCTTTTGGTTACAGGCATTCACAATGGGCATCACACAGACACAAAAACAAAAACATAGCACTCACACAAGGTATCTGGGTATGAAATCCATGCTTGGCACAGAACTTTCCATTCCCAAACATGTTCCCAACAACACAAAACTAAACAACAAATACACAGGGTTTTTTCTTACAAATATCCACCGAGGGTCACACACAAACAAACACATTCACAAACACAGAACGCAGACTACGTCTCCGGCAGACACATCCACACATGCACCCCATACAAACTCACAATCGAGGACCCTACAACACACACAAAACTCATGGTACTCTTCTTAAGGCATGCAAAATGGGCATCACCACATATTGCCACACACACACACACACACACACACACACACACAGAAACATACCACTGACACAAGGTCCCCGGCAGAGGAATCCACATTTGCACCCCTAAAGCAAAGTCAAACAGGTGGTTCCCACAGCCCACACAGAATCAAAAAGACAAACAAACACCCATGATCTTTTTTCCTACAAGCACACACAATGAGATACAAAAACACAATCAGACACACACACACAGTAGCTTTGCAACACACGCATCCACAATGGGCACTGCCAGAGCAAACTCACAAATGTGGTCCCACAGCACACACATACACAACAGACACACACAAAAACCATCGTCTTTTTCTTACAGGCATCCACATAGGACCATACACAAAGACACACATCACACACACTCACACAAACCATTTACACTAGTCTGGAGCAGAGGCGTCACACTTGGCACTGCCATTGCAAACTCAAAAATAAGATCCCCACAACACACACAAACACAACAAACACACATAAGCACCCATGGTCTTTTTCTTCTAGGTGTCCACCTAGGGCCTCACACACACACACACACACACACACACACACACACACACAGACGCACTAACTCACACAGGTCTACTGCAGAGGCTTCCACAAATGACCACGCCCTAAAAAACTCAAAAACATGGTCCACACAACACACTAGTACACAACAAAGACACACAAACTTACCCTCCTTTACTTATAGGCATACACCATGGGCCTCACACAAATACACATACACACACTCACACACACAGCACTCCCACGAGATTTCTGACAGAAGCGTCTACAATTGGACCCGCTCTCGCAAACTCACAAAGGTGGTCCCCACATCACACACATAGAGAAACACACACAAACACCCATGGTCTTTTCCTTACAGGCATCCACATAGGGCATCACACACACACACACACACACACACACACACTATATCAAAGACAGAGACATCCACTCTTGGAATCGCCATAGCAAACTCAAAAACGTGGTCCGCACAACACACATGTACACAACAAAGACACAGAAACACCCACGGGTTGCTCTTACAGCACACACAATCAGTCTCACACAAACACACAGACACACAGTCAAGCAACCAACAAACACACTATATCAATGGAAGAGACATCCACACTTGACACTGCCATAGCAAAGTCACAAAGCTGGACCCCACAACACACACATACACAAACACACACAAACACCCCTGCTCTTTCTCTTATAGGCATGCACAAGGGACCACACACACACACACACAGCACTCACACACTGTGTCGGGCAGAGCTGTCCACACTTGAACACGTCCTGACACACTCACAAACCTCATACCCACAACAATCAGGACCACACCAAGACACAGAAATTCATGTTCGTTTGCTTATACACATACACAACGGGCCTCACACACACACACACGCACACACTTCAACACACAACACACAACTAGATCAATGGCAGAGGCATCCACACTTGGCAGTGCCATAACAAACTCACAATGGTGGTCCCCACATCACACACATAGAAACAACCACACACAAACACCCATGGTCCTTTTCTGACAGACATCCACATAGGACCTCACACCCACACACACCCCCACATACACTCACACACAAAGAACTCACACAAGGTCCCTGGCAGGGCCATCCACACTTGGATGGACCCTACCAAACTCAAATACATGAACCCCACAGCATACACTTACAACACAAACACACACAAACACCCATGGTCTTTTTTTCACACTCATACACAATGGGCCTCACACAAACACACACACATACACTCCGACACACAGCACACACACTAGGTCCGTGGCAGAGGCACCCACACTTGGAAACGCCATAGAAATCTCACAGCCGTGGTCCCGACACACACATACACCACACACACACACACACACACAAATCCCATGATCTTTTTCTTATAGGCATACAAAATGGTACGACAAAACAGACACACGCACACACACACACACACACACACACACAGAAAGGGAAACATGTCACTCACACAAGGCATCGAGGAGAGTCATCCACACCAGGCCACACTCTCAAACTCGCAAATGTGTTCCCGACACCTCAAAATCACACAAAAAACAAACACACACAGGGTTTTTCTTGCTGGCATCCTCATAGTGTCACACAAACACACGTACACACCCACACTCACACACTCACACACACACACACAGACAGACTGGGTGTGCGGGACAGTCATCCACGCTTCACACTGCCAGAAAAAGTCACAAATGTGGTCACCAGAACATTCAAAAACAAAACTAACACACACAAACACCCATCGCCTTTTTCTGAAAGGCGTACAGAATGGGACTTGCAAAGACACACACACACACACACACACACACACAGCACTCACACAAGGTCCCCAGCAGAGGCATCCACAATTGGCACTGCCATAGCAAACTCAGAAAGATGGTCAACACAACACAACACACACACATACAACAAACACACACAAACACCCATGGTCTTTTGGTTACAGGCATTCACAATGGGCATCACACAGACACAAAAACAAAAACATAGCACTCACACAAGGTATCTGGGTATGAAATCCATGCTTGGCACAGAACTTTCCATTCCCAAACATGTTCCCAACAACACAAAACTAAACAACAAATACACAGGGTTTTTTCTTACAAATATCCACCGAGGGTCACACACAAACAAACACATTCACAAACACAGCACGCACACTACGTCTCCGGCAGACACATCCACACATGCACCCCATACAAACTCACAATCGAGGACCCTACAACACACACAAACACTCATGGTACTCTTCTTAAGGCATGCAAAATGGGCATCACCACATATTGCCACACACACACACACACACACACACACACAAAAACATACCACTGACACAAGGTCCCCGGCAGAGGAATCCACATTTGCACCCCTAAAGCAAAGTCAAACAGGTGGTTCCCACAGCCCACACAGAATCAAAAAGACAAACAAACACCCATGATCTTTTTTCCTACAAGCACACACAATGAGATACAAACACACAATCAGACACACACACACAGTAGCTTTGCAACACACGCATCCACAATGGGCACTGCCAGAGCAAACTCACAAATGTGGTCCCACAGCACACACATACACAACAGACACACACAAAAACCATCGTCTTTTTCTTACAGGCATCCACATAGGACCATACACAAAGACACACATCACACACACTCACACAAACCATTTACACTAGTCTGCAGCAGAGGCGTCACACTTGGCACTGCCATTGCAAACTCAAAAATAAGATCCCCACAACACACACAAACACAACAAACACACATAAGCACCCATGGTCTTTTTCTTCTAGGTGTCCACCTAGGGCCTCACACACACACACACACACACACACACACACAGACGCACTAACTCACACAGGTCTACTGCAGAGGCTTCCACAAATGACCACGCCCTAAAAAACTCAAAACCATGGTCCACACAACACACTAGTACACAACAAAGACACACAAACTTACTCTCCTTTACTTATAGGCATACACCATGGGCCTCACACAAATACACACACACACACTCACACACACAGCACTCCCACGAGATTTCTGACAGAAGCGTCTACAATTGGACCCGCTCTCGCGAACTCACAAAGGTGGTCCCCACATCACACACATAGAGAAACACACACAAACACCCATGGTCTTTTCCTTACAGGCATCCACATAGGGCATCACACACACACACACACACACACACACACACACACACACACACACACACTATATCAAAGACAGAGACATCCACTCTTGGAATCGCCATAGCAAACTCAAAAACGTGGTCCGCACAACACACATGTACACAACAAAGACACAGAAACACCCACGGGTTGCTCTTACAGCACACACAATCAGTCTCACACAAACACACAGACACACAGTCAAGCAACCAACAAACACACTATATCAATGGAAGAGACATCCACACTTGACACTGCCATAGCAAAGTCACAAAGCTGGACCCCACAACACACACATACACAAACACACACAAACACCCCTGCTCTTTCTCTTATAGGCATGCACAAGGGACCACACACACACACACACAGCACTCACACACTGTGTCGGGCAGAGCTGTCCACACTTGAACACGTCCTGACACACTCACAAACCTCATACCCACAACAATCAGGACCACACCAAGACACAGAAATTCATGTTCGTTTGCTTATACACATACACAACGGGCCTCACACACACACACACGCACACACTTCAACACACAACACACAACTAGATCAATGGCAGAGGCATCCACACTTGGCAGTGCCATAACAAACTCACAATGGTGGTCCCCACATCACACACATAGAAACAACCACACACAAACACCCATGGTCCTTTTCTGACAGACATCCACATAGGACCTCACACCCACACACACCCCCACATACACTCACACACAAAGAACTCACACAAGGTCCCTGGCAGGGCCATCCACACTTGGATGGACCCTACCAAACTCAAATACATGAACCCCACAGCATACACTTACAACACAAACACACACAAACACCCATGGTCTTTTTTTCACACTCATACACAATGGGCCTCACACAAACACAGACACATACACTCCGAGACACAGCACACACACTAGGTCCGTGGCAGAGGCACCCACACTTGGAAACGCCATAGAAATCTCACAGCCGTGGTCCCGACACACACATACACCACACACACACACACACACACACACAAATCCCTTGATCTTTTTCTTATAGGCATACACAATGGTACGCCAAAACAGACACGCGCGCACACACACACACACACACACACACACACACACACACAGAAAGGGAAATGTGCCACTCACACAAGGCATCGAGGAGAGTCATCCACACTAGGCCACACTCTCAAACTCGCAAATGTGTTCCTGACACCTCAAAATCACATAAAAAACAAACACACACAGGGTTTTTCTTGCTGGCATCCTCATAGTGTCACACAAACACACGCACACACCCACACTCACACACTCACACACACACACACACTGGGTGTGCGGGACAGTCATCCACGCTTCACACTGCCAGAAAAAGTCACAAATGTGGTCACCAGAACATTCAAAATCAAAACAAACACACACAAACACCCATCGCCTTTTTCTGAAAGGCATACACATTGGGCCTCGCAAAGACACACACACACACACACACACACACAGCCCTCACACAAGGTCCCCAGCAGAGGCATCCACAATTGACACTGCCATAGCAAACTCAGAAAGATGGTCAACACAACACACACACATACAACAAACACACACAAACACCCATGGTCTTTTGGTTACAGGCATTCACAATGGGCATCACACACACACAAAAACAAAAACATAGCACTCACACAAGGTATCTGGGTATGAAATCCATGCTTGGCACAGAACTTTCCATTCCCAAACATGTTCCCAACAACACAAAACTAAACAACAAATACACAGGGTTTTTTCTTACAAATATCCACCGAGGGTCACACACAAACAAACACATTCACAAACACAGCACGCAGACTACGTCTCCGGCAGACACATCCACACATGCACCACCATACAAACTCACAATCGAGGACCCTACAACACACACAAACACTCATGGTACTCTTCTTAAGGCATGCAAAATGGGCATCACCACATATTGCCACACACACACACACACACACACACACACACACAAACATACCTCTGACACAATGTCCACGGCAGAGGAATCCACATTTGCACTCCTAAAGGAAAGTCAAACAGCTGGTTCCCACAGCCCACACAGAATCAAAAAGACAAACAAACACCCATGATCTTTTTTCCTACAAGCACACACAATGAGATACAAACACACAATCAGACACACACACACAGTAGCTTTGCAACACACGCATCCACAATGGGCACTGCCAGAGCAAACTCACAAATGTGGTCCCACAGCACACACATACACAACAGACACACACAAAAACCATCGTCTTTTTCTTACAGGCATCCACATAGGACCATACACAAAGACACACATCACACACACTCACACAAACCATTTACACTAGTCTGCAGCAGAGGCGTCACACTTGGCACTGCCATTGCAAACTCAAAAATAAGATCCCCACAACACACACAAACACAACAAACACACATAAGCACCCATGGTCTTTTTCTTCTAGGTGTCCACCTAGGGCCTCACACACACACACACACACACACACACACACACAGACGCACTAACTCACACAGGTCTACTGCAGAGGCTTCCACAAATGACCACGCCCTAAAAAACTCAAAAACATGGTCCACACAACACACTAGTACACAACAAAGACACACAAACTTACCCTCCTTTACTTATACGCATACACCATGGGCCTCACACAAATACACACACACACACTCACACACACAGCACTCCCACGAGATTTCTGACAGAAGCGTCTACAATTGGACCCGCTCTAGCAAACTCACAAAGGTGGTCCCCACATCACACACATACAGAAACACACACAAACACCCATGGTCTTTTCCTTACAGGCATCCACATAGGGCATCACACACACACATACACACACACACACACACACACACACACTATATCAAAGACAGAGACATCCACTCTTGGAATCGCCATAGCAAACTCAAAAACGTGGTCCGCACAACACACATGTACACAACAAAGACACAGAAACACCCACGGGTTGATCTTACAGCACACACAATGAGTCTCACACAAACACACAGACACACAGTCAAGCAACCAACAAACACACTATATCAATGGAAGAGACATCCACACTTGACACTGCCATAGCAAAGTCACAAAGCTGGACCCCACAACACACACATACACAAACACACACAAACACCCCTGCTCTTTCTCTTATAGGCATGCACAAGGGACCACACACACACACACACACACAGCACTCACACACTGTGTCGGGCAGAGCTGTCCACACTTGAACACGTCCTGACACACTCACAAACCTCGTACCCACAACAATCAGGACCACACCAAGACACAGAAATTCATGTTCGTTTGCTTATACACATACACAACGGGCCTCACACACACACACACGCACACACTTCAACACACAACACACAACTAGATCAATGGCAGAGGCATCCACACTTGGCAGTGCCATAACAAACTCACAATGGTGGTCCCCACATCACACACATAGAAACAACCACACACAAACACCCATGGTCCTTTTCTGACAGACATCCACATAGGACCTCACACCCACACACACCCCCACATACACTCACACACAAAGAACTCACACAAGGTCCCTGGCAGGGCCATCCACACTTGGATGGACCCTACCAAACTCAAATACATGAACCCCACAGCATACACTTACAACACAAACACACACAAACACCCATGGTCTTTTTTTCACACTCATACACAATGGGCCTCACACAAACACACACACATACACTCCGACACACAGCACACACACTAGGTCCGTGGCAGAGGCACCCACACTTGGAAACGCCATAGAAATCTCACAGCCGTGGTCCCGACACACACATACACCACACACACACACACACACACACAAATCCGATGATCTTTTTCTTATAGGCATACACAATGGTACGCCAAAACAGACACGCGCGCACACACACACACACACACACACACACACAGAAAGGGAAACATGCCACTCACACAAGGCATCGAGGAGAGTCATCCACACCAGGCCACACTCTCAAACTCGCAAATGTGTTCCCGACACCTCAAAATCACACAAAAAACAAACACACACAGGGTTTTTCTTGCTGGCATCCTCATAGTGTCACACAAACACACGCACACACCCACACTCACACACTCACACACACACACACACTGGGTGTGCGGGACAGTCATCCACGCTTCACACTGCCAGAAAAAGTCACAAATGTGGTCACCAGAACATTCAAAATCAAAACAAACACACACAAACACCCATCGCATTTTTCTGAAAGGCATACACATTGGGCCTCGCAAAGACACACACACACACACACACACACACAGCCCTCATACAACGTCCCCAGCAGAGGCATCCACAATTGGCACTACCATAGCAAACTCAGAAAGATGGTCAACACAACACACACACATACAACAAACACACACAAACACCCATGGTCTTTTGGTTACAGGCATTCACAATGGGCATCACACACACACAAAAACAAAAACATAGCACTCACACAAGGTATCTGGGTATGAAATCCATGCTTGGCACAGAACTTTCCATTCCCAAACATGTTCCCAACAACACAAAACTAAACAACAAATACACAGGGTTTTTTCTTACAAATATCCACCGAGGGTCACACACAAACAAACACATTCACAAACACAGCATGCAGACTACGTCTCCGGCAGACACATCCACACATGCACCACCATACAAACTCACAATCGAGGACCCTACAACACACACAAACACTCATGGTACTCTTCTTAAGGCATGCAAAATGGGCATCACCACATATTGCCACACACACACACACACACACACACACACAAACATACCACTGACACAAGGTCCCCGGCAGAGGAATCCACATTTGCACCCCTAAAGCAAAGTCAAACAGGTGGTTCCCACAGCCCACACAGAATAAAAAAGACAAACAAACACCCATGATCTTTTTTCCTACAAGCACACACAATGAGATACAAACACACAATCAGACACACACACACAGTAGCTTTGCAACACACGCATCCACAATGGGCACTGCCAGAGCAAACTCACAAATGTGGTCCCACAGCACACACATACACAACAGACACACACAAAAACCATCGTCTTTTTCTTACAGGCATCCACATAGGACCATACACAAAGACACACATCACACACACTCACACAAACCATTTACACTAGTCTGCAGCAGAGGCGTCACACTTGGCACTGCCATTGCAAACTCAAAAATAAGATCCCCACAACACACACAAACACAACAAACACACATAAGCACCCATGGTCTTTTTCTTCTAGGTGTCCACCTAGGGCCTCACACACACACACGCACACACACACACACACACACACAAACGCACTAACTCACACAGGTCTACTGCAGAGGCTTCCACAAATGACCACGCCCTAAAAAACTCAAAAACATGGTCCACACAACACACTAGTACACAACAAAGACACACAAACTTACCCTCCTTTACTTATAGGCATACACCATGGGCCTCACACAAATACACACACACACACTCACACACACAGCACTCCCACGAGATTTCTGACAGAAGCGTCTACAATTGGACCCACTCTAGCAAACTCACAAAGGTAGTCCCCACATCACACACATACAGAAACACACACAAACACCCATGGTCTTTTCCTTACAGGCATCCACATAGGGCATCACACACACACACACACACACACACACACACACACACTATATCAAAGACAGAGACATCCACTCTTGGAATCGCCATAGCAAACTCAAAAACGTGGTCCGCACAACACACATGTACACAACAAAGACACAGAAACACCCACGGGTTGCTCTTACAGCACACACAATGAGTCTCACACAAACACACAGACACACAGTCAAGCAACCAACAAACACACTATATCAATGGAAGAGACATCCACACTTGACACTGCCATAGCAAAGTCACAAAGCTGGACCCCACAACACACACATACACAAACACACACAAACACCCCTGCTCTTTCTCTTATAGGCATGCACAAGGGACCACACACACACACACACAGCACTCACACACTGTGTCGGGCAGAGCTGTCCACACTTGAACACGTCCTGACACACTCACAAACCTCATACCCACAACAATCAGGACCACACCAAGACACAGAAATTCATGTTCGTTTGCTTATACACATACACAACGGGCCTCACACACACACACACGCACACACTTCAACACACAACACACAACTAGATCAATGGCAGAGGCATCCACACTTGGCAGTGCCATAACAAACTCACAATGGTGGTCCCCACATCACACACATAGAAACAACCACACACAAACACCCATGGTCCTTTTCTGACAGACATCCACATAGGACCTCACACCCACACACACCCCCACATACACTCACACACAAAGAACTCACACAAGGTCCCTGGCAGGGCCATCCACACTTGGATGGACCCTACCAAACTCAAATACATGAACCCCACAGCATACACTTACAACACAAACACACACAAACACCCATGGTCTTTTTTTCACACTCATACACAATGGGCCTCACACAAACACACACACATACACTCCGACACACAGCACACACACTAGGTCCGTGCCAGAGGCACCCACACTTGGAAACGCCATAGAAATCTCACAGCCGTGGTCCCGACACACACATACACCACACACACACACACACACACACAAATCCCATGATCTTTTTCTTATAGGCATACACAATGGTACGCCAAAACAGACACGCGCACACACACACACACACACACACACACACACACAGAAAGGGAAATGTGCCACTCACACAAGGCATCGAGGAGAGTCATCCACACCAGGCCACACTCTCAAACTCGCAAATGTGTTCCCGACACCTCAAAATCACACAAAAAACAAACACACACAGGGTTTTTCTTGCTGGCATCCTCATAGTGTCACACAAACACACGCACACACCCACACTCACACACTCACACACACACACACACACTGGGTGTGCGGGACAGTCATCCACGCTTCACACTGCCAGAAAAAGTCAAAAATGTGGTCACCAGAACATTCAAAATCAAAACAAACACACACAAACACCCATCGCCTTTTTCTGAAAGGCATACACATTGGGCCTCGCAAAGACACACACACACACACACACACACACAGCCCTCACACAAGGTCCCCAGCAGAGGCATCCACAATTGGCACTGCCATAGCAAACTCAGAAAGATGGTCAACACAACACACACACATACAACAAACACACACAAACACCCATGGTCTTTTGGTTACAGGCATTCACAATGGGCATCACACACACACAAAAACAAAAACATAGCACTCACACAAGGTATCTGGGTATGAAATCCATGCTTGGCACAGAACTTTCCATTCCCAAACATGTTCCCAACAACACAAAACTAAACAACAAATACACAGGGTTTTTTCTTACAAATATCCACCGAGGGTCACACACAAACAAACACATTCACAAACACAGCACGCAGACTACGTCTCCGGCAGACACATCCACACATGCACCCCATACAAACTCACAATCGATTACCCTACAACACACACAAACACTCATGGTACTCTTCTTAAGGCATGCAAAATGGGCATCACCACATATTGCCACACACACACACACACACACACACACACACACAAACATACCTCTGACACAATGTCCCCGGCAGAGGAATCCACATTTGCACCCCTAAAGGAAAGTCAAACAGGTGGTTCCCACAGCCCACACAGAATCAAAAAGACAAACAAACACCCATGATCTTTTTTCCTACAAGCACACACAATGAGATACAAACACACAATCAGACACACACACACAGTAGCTTTGCAACACACGCATCCACAATGGGCACTGCCAGAGCAAACTCACAAATGTGGTCCCACAGCACACACATACACAACAGACACACACAAAAACCATCGTCTTTTTCTTACAGGCATCCACATAGGACCATACACAAAGACACACATCACACACACTCACACAAACCATTTACACTAGTCTGCAGCAGAGGCGTCACACTTGGCACTGCCATTGCAAACTCAAAAATAAGATCCCCACAACACACACAAACACAACAAACACACATAAGCACCCATGGTCTTTTTCTTCTAGGTGTCCACCTAGGGCCTCACACACACACACACACACACACACACACACACAGACGCACTAACTCACACAGGTCTACTGCAGAGGCTTCCACAAATGACCACGCCCTAAAAAACTCAAAACCATGGTCCACACAACACACTAGTACACAACAAAGACACACAAACTTACCCTCCTTTACTTATAGGCATACACCATGGGCCTCACACAAATACACACACACACACTCACACACACAGCACTCCCACGAGATTTCTGACAGAAGCGTCTACAATTGGACCCGCTCTAGCAAACTCACAAAGGTGGTCCCCACATCACACACATACAGAAACACACACAAACACCCATGGTCTTTTCCTTACAGGCATCCACATAGGGCATCACACACACACACACACACACACACACACACACACTATATCAAAGACAGAGACATCCACTCTTGGAATCGCCATAGCAAACTCAAAAACGTGGTCCGCACAACACACATGTACACAACAAAGACACAGAAACACCCACGGGTTGCTCTTACAGCACACACAATGAGTCTCACACAAACACACAGACACACAGTCAAGCAACCAACAAACACACTATATCAATGGAAGAGACATCCACACTTGACACTGCCATAGCAAAGACACAAAGCTGGACCCCACAACACACACATACACAAACACACACAAACACCCCTGCTCTTTCTCTTATAGGCATGCACAAGGGACCACACACACACACACACACACAGCACTCACACACTGTGTCGGGCAGAGCTGTCCACACTTGAACACGTCCTGACACACTCACAAACCTCGTACCCACAACAATCAGGACCACACCAAGACACAGAAATTCATGTTCGTTTGCTTATGCACATACACAATGGGCCTCACACACATACACACACACACACACACACACACTTCAACACACAACACACAACTAGATCAATGGCAGAGGCATCCACACTTGGCAGTGCCATAACAAACTCACAATGGTGGTCCCCACATCACACACATAGAAACAACCACACACAAACACCCATGGTCCTTTCCTGACAGACATCCACATAGGACCTCACACCCACACACACCCCCACATACACTCACACACAAAGAACTCACACAAGGTCCCTGGCAGGGCCATCCACACTTGGATGGACCCTACCAAACTCAAATACATGAACCCCACAGCATACACTTACAACACAAACACACGCAAACACCCATGGTCTTTTTTTCACACTCATACACAATGGGCCTCACACAAACACACACACATACACTCCGACACACAGCACACACACTAGGTCCGTGGCAGAGGCACCCACACTTGGAAACGCCATAGAAATCTCACAGCCGTGGTCCCGACACACACATACACCACACACACACACACAAACACAAATCCCATGATCTTTTTCTTATAGGCATACACAATGGTACGCCAAAACAGACACGCGCACACACACACACACACACACACACACACACACAGAAAGGGAAACATGCCACTCACACAAGGCATCGAGGAGAGTCATCCACACCAGGCCACACTCTCAAACTCACAAATGTGTTCCCGACACCTCAAAATCACACAAAAAACAAACACACACAGGGTTTTTCTTGCTGGCATCCTCATAGTGTCACACAAACACACGTACACACCCACACTCACACTCTCACACACACACACACAGACACACTGGGTGTGCGGGACAGTCATCCACGCTTCACACTGCCAGAAAATGTCACAAATGTGGTCACCAGAACATTCAAAAACAAAACAAACACACACAAACAACCATCGCCATTTTTTGAAAGGCATACACAATGGGCCTCGCAAAGACACACACACACACACACACACACACACACACACACAGCCCTCACACAAGGTCCCCAGCAGAGGCATCCACAATTGGCACTGCCATAGCAAACTCAGAAAGATGGCCAACACAACACACACACATACAACAAACACACAGAAACACCCATGGTCTTTTGGTTACAGGCATTCACAATGGGCATCACACACACACAAAAACAAAAACATAGCACTCACACAAGGTATCTGGGTATGAAATCCATGCTTGGCACAGAACTTTCCATTCCCAAACATGTTCCCAACAACACAAAACTAAACAACAAATACACAGGGTTTTTTCTTACAAATATCCACCGAGGGTCACACACAATCAAACACATTCACAAACACAGCACGCAGACTACATCTCCGGCAGACACATCCACACATGCACCACCATACAAACTCACAATCGAGGACCCTACAACACACACAAACACTCATGGTACTCTTCTTAAGGCATGCAAATTGGGCATCACCACATATTGCCACACACACACACAAACACACACACACACATACCACTGACACAAGGTCCCCGGCAGAGGAATCCACATTTGCACCCCTAAAGCAAAGTCAAACAGGTGGTTCCCACAGCCCACACAGAATCAAAAAGACAAACAAACACCCAAGATCTTTTTTGCTACAAGCACACACAATGAGATACAAACACACAATCAGACACACACACAGTAGCTTTGCAACACACGCATCCACAATGGGCACTGCCAGAGCAAACTCACAAATGTGGTCCCACAGCACACACATACACAACAGACACACACAAAAACCATCGTCTTTTTCTTATAGACATCCACATAGGACCATACACAAAGACACACATCACACACACTCACACAAACCATTTACACTAGTCTGCAGCAGAGGCGTCACACTTGGCACTGCCATTGCAAACTCAAAAATAAGATCCCCACAACACCCACAAACACAACAAACACACATAAGCACCCATGGTCTTTTTCTTCTAGGTGTCCACCTAGGGCCTCACACACACACACACACACACACACACACACACACACACACACACTAACTCACACAGGTCTACTGCAGAGGCTTCCACAAATGACCACGCCCTAAAAAACTCAAAAACATGGTCCACACAACACACTAGTACACAACAAAGACACACAAACTTACCCTCCTTTACTTATAGGCATACACCATGGGCCTCACACAAATACACACACACACACTCACACACACAGCACTCCCACGAGATTTCTGACAGAAGCGTCTACAATTGGACCCGCTCTAGCAAACTCACAAAGGTGGTCCCCACATCACACACATACAGAAACACACACAAACACCCATGGTCTTTTCCTTACAGGCATCCACATAGGGCATCACACACACACACACACACACACACACACACTATATCAAAGACAGAGACATCCACTCTTGGAATCGCCATAGCAAACTCAAAAACGTGGTCCGCACAACACACATGTACACAACAAAGACACAGAAACACCCACGGGTTGCTCTTACAGCACACACAATGAGTCGCACACAAACACACAGACACACAGTCAAGCAACCAACAAACACACTATATCAATGGAAGAGACATCCACACTTGACACTGCCATAGCAAAGTCACAAAGCTGGACCCCACAACACACACATACACAAACACACACAAACACCCCTGCTCTTTCTCTTATAGGCATGCACAAGGGACCACACACACACACACACACACACAGCACTCACACACTGTGTCGGGCAGAGCTGTCCACACTTGAACACGTCCTGACACACTCACAAACCTCATACCCACAGCAATCAGGACCACACCAAGACACAGAAATTCATGTTCGTTCGCTTATACACATACACAATGGGCCTCACACACATACACACACACACACACACACTTCAACACACAACACACAACTAGATCAATGGCAGAGGCATCCACACTTGGCAGTGCCATAACAAACTCACAATGGTGGTCCCCACATCACACACATAGAAACAACCACACACAAACACCCATGGTCCTTTTCTGACAGACATCCACATAGGACCTCACACCCACACACACCCCCACATACACTCACACACAAAGAACTCACACAAGGTCCCTGGCAGGGCCATCCACACTTGGATGGACCCTACCAAACTCAAATACATGAACCCCACAGCATACACTTACAACACAAACACACACAAACACCCATGGTCTTTTTTTCACACTCATACACAATGGGCCTCACACAAACACACACACATACACTCCGACACACAGCACACACACTAGGTCCGTGGCAGAGGCACCCACACTTGGAAACGCCATAGAAATCTCACAGCCGTGGTCCCGACACACACATACACCACACACACACACACACACACACAAATCCGATGATCTTTTTCTTATAGGCATACACAATGGTACGCCAAAACAGACACGCGCGCACACACACACACACACACACACACACACAGAAAGGGAAACATGCCACTCACACAAGGCATCGAGGAGAGTCATCCACACCAGGCCACACTGTCAAACTCGCAAATGTGTTCCCGACACCTCAAAATCACACAAAAAACAAACACACACAGGGTTTTTCTTGCTGGCATCCTCATAGTGTCACACAAACACACGCACACACCCACACTCACACACTCACACACACACACACACTGGGTGTGCGGGACAGTCATCCACGCTTCACACTGCCAGAAAAAGTCACAAATGTGGTCACCAGAACATTCAAAATCAAAACAAACACACACAAACACCCATCGCATTTTTCTGAAAGGCATACACATTGGGCCTCGCAAAGACACACACACACACACACACACACACAGCCCTCATACAACGTCCCCAGCAGAGGCATCCACAATTGGCACTACCATAGCAAACTCAGAAAGATGGTCAACACAACACACACACATACAACAAACACACACAAACACCCATGGTCTTTTGGTTACAGGCATTCACAATGGGCATCACACACACACAAAAACAAAAACATAGCACTCACACAAGGTATCTGGGTATGAAATCCATGCTTGGCACAGAACTTTCCATTCCCAAACATGTTCCCAACAACACAAAACTAAACAACAAATACACAGGGTTTTTTCTTACAAATATCCACCGAGGGTCACACACAAACAAACACATTCACAAACACAGCATGCAGACTACGTCTCCGGCAGACACATCCACACATGCACCACCATACAAACTCACAATCGAGGACCCTACAACACACACAAACACTCATGGTACTCTTCTTAAGGCATGCAAAATGGGCATCACCACATATTGCCACACACACACACACACACACACACACACAAACATACCACTGACACAAGGTCCCCGGCAGAGGAATCCACATTTGCACCCCTAAAGCAAAGTCAAACAGGTGGTTCCCACAGCCCACACAGAATAAAAAAGACAAACAAACACCCATGATCTTTTTTCCTACAAGCACACACAATGAGATACAAACACACAATCAGACACACACACACAGTAGCTTTGCAACACACGCATCCACAATGGGCACTGCCAGAGCAAACTCACAAATGTGGTCCCACAGCACACACATACACAACAGACACACACAAAAACCATCGTCTTTTTCTTACAGGCATCCACATAGGACCATACACAAAGACACACATCACACACACTCACACAAACCATTTACACTAGTCTGCAGCAGAGGCGTCACACTTGGCACTGCCATTGCAAACTCAAAAATAAGATCCCCACAACACACACAAACACAACAAACACACATAAGCACCCATGGTCTTTTTCTTCTAGGTGTCCACCTAGGGCCTCACACACACACACGCACACACACACACACACACACACAAACGCACTAACTCACACAGGTCTACTGCAGAGGCTTCCACAAATGACCACGCCCTAAAAAACTCAAAAACATGGTCCACACAACACACTAGTACACAACAAAGACACACAAACTTACCCTCCTTTACTTATAGGCATACACCATGGGCCTCACACAAATACACACACACACACTCACACACACAGCACTCCCACGAGATTTCTGACAGAAGCGTCTACAATTGGACCCACTCTAGCAAACTCACAAAGGTAGTCCCCACATCACACACATACAGAAACACACACAAACACCCATGGTCTTTTCCTTACAGGCATCCACATAGGGCATCACACACACACACACACACACACACACACACACACTATATCAAAGACAGAGACATCCACTCTTGGAATCGCCATAGCAAACTCAAAAACGTGGTCCGCACAACACACATGTACACAACAAAGACACAGAAACACCCACGGGTTGCTCTTACAGCACACACAATGAGTCTCACACAAACACACAGACACACAGTCAAGCAACCAACAAACACACTATATCAATGGAAGAGACATCCACACTTGACACTGCCATAGCAAAGTCACAAAGCTGGACCCCACAACACACACATACACAAACACACACAAACACCCCTGCTCTTTCTCTTATAGGCATGCACAAGGGACCACACACACACACACACAGCACTCACACACTGTGTCGGGCAGAGCTGTCCACACTTGAACACGTCCTGACACACTCACAAACCTCATACCCACAACAATCAGGACCACACCAAGACACAGAAATTCATGTTCGTTTGCTTATACACATACACAACGGGCCTCACACACACACACACGCACACACTTCAACACACAACACACAACTAGATCAATGGCAGAGGCATCCACACTTGGCAGTGCCATAACAAACTCACAATGGTGGTCCCCACATCACACACATAGAAACAACCACACACAAACACCCATGGTCCTTTTCTGACAGACATCCACATAGGACCTCACACCCACACACACCCCCACATACACTCACACACAAAGAACTCACACAAGGTCCCTGGCAGGGCCATCCACACTTGGATGGACCCTACCAAACTCAAATACATGAACCCCACAGCATACACTTACAACACAAACACACACAAACACCCATGGTCTTTTTTTCACACTCATACACAATGGGCCTCACACAAACACACACACATACACTCCGACACACAGCACACACACTAGGTCCGTGCCAGAGGCACCCACACTTGGAAACGCCATAGAAATCTCACAGCCGTGGTCCCGACACACACATACACCACACACACACACACACACACACAAATCCCATGATCTTTTTCTTATAGGCATACACAATGGTACGCCAAAACAGACACGCGCACACACACACACACACACACACACACACACAGAAAGGGAAATGTGCCACTCACACAAGGCATCGAGGAGAGTCATCCACACCAGGCCACACTCTCAAACTCGCAAATGTGTTCCCGACACCTCAAAATCACACAAAAAACAAACACACACAGGGTTTTTCTTGCTGGCATCCTCATAGTGTCACACAAACACACGCACACACCCACACTCACACACTCACACACACACACACACACTGGGTGTGCGGGACAGTCATCCACGCTTCACACTGCCAGAAAAAGTCAAAAATGTGGTCACCAGAACATTCAAAATCAAAACAAACACACACAAACACCCATCGCCTTTTTCTGAAAGGCATACACATTGGGCCTCGCAAAGACACACACACACACACACACACACACAGCCCTCACACAAGGTCCCCAGCAGAGGCATCCACAATTGGCACTGCCATAGCAAACTCAGAAAGATGGTCAACACAACACACACACATACAACAAACACACACAAACACCCATGGTCTTTTGGTTACAGGCATTCACAATGGGCATCACACACACACAAAAACAAAAACATAGCACTCACACAAGGTATCTGGGTATGAAATCCATGCTTGGCACAGAACTTTCCATTCCCAAACATGTTCCCAACAACACAAAACTAAACAACAAATACACAGGGTTTTTTCTTACAAATATCCACCGAGGGTCACACACAAACAAACACATTCACAAACACAGCACGCAGACTACGTCTCCGGCAGACACATCCACACATGCACCCCATACAAACTCACAATCGATTACCCTACAACACACACAAACACTCATGGTACTCTTCTTAAGGCATGCAAAATGGGCATCACCACATATTGCCACACACACACACACACACACACACACACACACAAACATACCTCTGACACAATGTCCCCGGCAGAGGAATCCACATTTGCACCCCTAAAGGAAAGTCAAACAGGTGGTTCCCACAGCCCACACAGAATCAAAAAGACAAACAAACACCCATGATCTTTTTTCCTACAAGCACACACAATGAGATACAAACACACAATCAGACACACACACACAGTAGCTTTGCAACACACGCATCCACAATGGGCACTGCCAGAGCAAACTCACAAATGTGGTCCCACAGCACACACATACACAACAGACACACACAAAAACCATCGTCTTTTTCTTACAGGCATCCACATAGGACCATACACAAAGACACACATCACACACACTCACACAAACCATTTACACTAGTCTGCAGCAGAGGCGTCACACTTGGCACTGCCATTGCAAACTCAAAAATAAGATCCCCACAACACACACAAACACAACAAACACACATAAGCACCCATGGTCTTTTTCTTCTAGGTGTCCACCTAGGGCCTCACACACACACACACACACACACACACACACACAGACGCACTAACTCACACAGGTCTACTGCAGAGGCTTCCACAAATGACCACGCCCTAAAAAACTCAAAACCATGGTCCACACAACACACTAGTACACAACAAAGACACACAAACTTACCCTCCTTTACTTATAGGCATACACCATGGGCCTCACACAAATACACACACACACACTCACACACACAGCACTCCCACGAGATTTCTGACAGAAGCGTCTACAATTGGACCCGCTCTAGCAAACTCACAAAGGTGGTCCCCACATCACACACATACAGAAACACACACAAACACCCATGGTCTTTTCCTTACAGGCATCCACATAGGGCATCACACACACACACACACACACACACACACACACACTATATCAAAGACAGAGACATCCACTCTTGGAATCGCCATAGCAAACTCAAAAACGTGGTCCGCACAACACACATGTACACAACAAAGACACAGAAACACCCACGGGTTGCTCTTACAGCACACACAATGAGTCTCACACAAACACACAGACACACAGTCAAGCAACCAACAAACACACTATATCAATGGAAGAGACATCCACACTTGACACTGCCATAGCAAAGACACAAAGCTGGACCCCACAACACACACATACACAAACACACACAAACACCCCTGCTCTTTCTCTTATAGGCATGCACAAGGGACCACACACACACACACACACACAGCACTCACACACTGTGTCGGGCAGAGCTGTCCACACTTGAACACGTCCTGACACACTCACAAACCTCGTACCCACAACAATCAGGACCACACCAAGACACAGAAATTCATGTTCGTTTGCTTATGCACATACACAATGGGCCTCACACACATACACACACACACACACACACACACTTCAACACACAACACACAACTAGATCAATGGCAGAGGCATCCACACTTGGCAGTGCCATAACAAACTCACAATGGTGGTCCCCACATCACACACATAGAAACAACCACACACAAACACCCATGGTCCTTTCCTGACAGACATCCACATAGGACCTCACACCCACACACACCCCCACATACACTCACACACAAAGAACTCACACAAGGTCCCTGGCAGGGCCATCCACACTTGGATGGACCCTACCAAACTCAAATACATGAACCCCACAGCATACACTTACAACACAAACACACGCAAACACCCATGGTCTTTTTTTCACACTCATACACAATGGGCCTCACACAAACACACACACATACACTCCGACACACAGCACACACACTAGGTCCGTGGCAGAGGCACCCACACTTGGAAACGCCATAGAAATCTCACAGCCGTGGTCCCGACACACACATACACCACACACACACACACAAACACAAATCCCATGATCTTTTTCTTATAGGCATACACAATGGTACGCCAAAACAGACACGCGCACACACACACACACACACACACACACACACACACAGAAAGGGAAACATGCCACTCACACAAGGCATCGAGGAGAGTCATCCACACCAGGCCACACTCTCAAACTCACAAATGTGTTCCCGACACCTCAAAATCACACAAAAAACAAACACACACAGGGTTTTTCTTGCTGGCATCCTCATAGTGTCACACAAACACACGTACACACCCACACTCACACTCTCACACACACACACACAGACACACTGGGTGTGCGGGACAGTCATCCACGCTTCACACTGCCAGAAAATGTCACAAATGTGGTCACCAGAACATTCAAAAACAAAACAAACACACACAAACAACCATCGCCATTTTTTGAAAGGCATACACAATGGGCCTCGCAAAGACACACACACACACACACACACACACACACACACACAGCCCTCACACAAGGTCCCCAGCAGAGGCATCCACAATTGGCACTGCCATAGCAAACTCAGAAAGATGGCCAACACAACACACACACATACAACAAACACACAGAAACACCCATGGTCTTTTGGTTACAGGCATTCACAATGGGCATCACACACACACAAAAACAAAAACATAGCACTCACACAAGGTATCTGGGTATGAAATCCATGCTTGGCACAGAACTTTCCATTCCCAAACATGTTCCCAACAACACAAAACTAAACAACAAATACACAGGGTTTTTTCTTACAAATATCCACCGAGGGTCACACACAATCAAACACATTCACAAACACAGCACGCAGACTACATCTCCGGCAGACACATCCACACATGCACCACCATACAAACTCACAATCGAGGACCCTACAACACACACAAACACTCATGGTACTCTTCTTAAGGCATGCAAATTGGGCATCACCACATATTGCCACACACACACACAAACACACACACACACATACCACTGACACAAGGTCCCCGGCAGAGGAATCCACATTTGCACCCCTAAAGCAAAGTCAAACAGGTGGTTCCCACAGCCCACACAGAATCAAAAAGACAAACAAACACCCAAGATCTTTTTTGCTACAAGCACACACAATGAGATACAAACACACAATCAGACACACACACAGTAGCTTTGCAACACACGCATCCACAATGGGCACTGCCAGAGCAAACTCACAAATGTGGTCCCACAGCACACACATACACAACAGACACACACAAAAACCATCGTCTTTTTCTTATAGACATCCACATAGGACCATACACAAAGACACACATCACACACACTCACACAAACCATTTACACTAGTCTGCAGCAGAGGCGTCACACTTGGCACTGCCATTGCAAACTCAAAAATAAGATCCCCACAACACCCACAAACACAACAAACACACATAAGCACCCATGGTCTTTTTCTTCTAGGTGTCCACCTAGGGCCTCACACACACACACACACACACACACACACACACACACACACACACTAACTCACACAGGTCTACTGCAGAGGCTTCCACAAATGACCACGCCCTAAAAAACTCAAAAACATGGTCCACACAACACACTAGTACACAACAAAGACACACAAACTTACCCTCCTTTACTTATAGGCATACACCATGGGCCTCACACAAATACACACACACACACTCACACACACAGCACTCCCACGAGATTTCTGACAGAAGCGTCTACAATTGGACCCGCTCTAGCAAACTCACAAAGGTGGTCCCCACATCACACACATACAGAAACACACACAAACACCCATGGTCTTTTCCTTACAGGCATCCACATAGGGCATCACACACACACACACACACACACACACACACTATATCAAAGACAGAGACATCCACTCTTGGAATCGCCATAGCAAACTCAAAAACGTGGTCCGCACAACACACATGTACACAACAAAGACACAGAAACACCCACGGGTTGCTCTTACAGCACACACAATGAGTCGCACACAAACACACAGACACACAGTCAAGCAACCAACAAACACACTATATCAATGGAAGAGACATCCACACTTGACACTGCCATAGCAAAGTCACAAAGCTGGACCCCACAACACACACATACACAAACACACACAAACACCCCTGCTCTTTCTCTTATAGGCATGCACAAGGGACCACACACACACACACACACACACAGCACTCACACACTGTGTCGGGCAGAGCTGTCCACACTTGAACACGTCCTGACACACTCACAAACCTCATACCCACAGCAATCAGGACCACACCAAGACACAGAAATTCATGTTCGTTCGCTTATACACATACACAATGGGCCTCACACACATACACACACACACACACACACTTCAACACACAACACACAACTAGATCAATGGCAGAGGCATCCACACTTGGCAGTGCCATAACAAACTCACAATGGTGGTCCCCACATCACACACATAGAAACAACCACACACAAACACCCATGGTCCTTTTCTGACAGACATCCACATAGGACCTCACACCCACACACCCCCCCACATACACTCACACACAAAGAACTCACACAAGGTCCCTGGCAGGGCCATCCACACTTGGATGGACTCTACCAAACTCAAATACATGAACCCCACAGCATACACTTACAACACAAACACACACAAACACCCATGGTCTTTTTTTCACACTCATACACAATGGGCCTCACACAAACACACACACATACACTCCGACACACAGCACACACACTAGGTCCGTGCCAGAGGCACCCACACTTGGAAACGCCATAGAAATCTCACAGCCGTGGTCCCGACACACACATACACCACACACACGCACACACACACAAATCCCATGATCTTTTTCTTATAGGCATACACAATGGTACGCCAAAACAGACACGCGCACGCACACACACACACACACACACACAGAAAGGGAAACTTGCCACTCACACAAGGCATCGAGGAGAGTCATCCACACCAGGCCACACTCTCAAACTCGCAAATGTGTTCCCGACACCTCAAAATCACACAAAAAACAAACACACACAGGGTTTTTCTTGCTGGCATCCTCATAGTGTCACACAAACACACGCACACACCCACACTCACACACTCACACACACACACACACACCGGGTGTGCGGGACAGTCATCCACGCTTCACACTGCCAGAAAAAGTCACAAATGTGGTCACCAGAACATTCAAAAACAAAACAAACACACACAAAGACCCATCGCCTTTTTCTGAAAGGCATACACAATGGCCCTCGCAAACACACACACACACACACACACACACACACATCCCTCACACAAGGTCCCCAGCAGAGGCATCCACAATTGGCACTGCCATAGCAAACTCAGAAAGATGGCCAACACAACACACACACATACAACAAACACACACAATTACCCATGGTCTTTTGGTTACAGGCATTCAGAATGGGCATCACACACACACAAAAACAAAAACATAGCACTCACACAAGGTATCTGGGTATGAAATCCATGCTTGGCACAGAACTTTCCATTCCCAAATATGTTCCCAACAACACAAAACTAAACAACAAATACACAGGGTTTTTTCTTACAACTATTCACCGAGGGTCACACACAAAGAAACACATTCACAAACACAGCACGCAGACTACGTCTCCGGCAGACACATCCACACAGGCACCACCATACAAACTCACAATCGAGGACCCTACAACACACACAAACACTCATGGTACTCTTCTTAAGGCATGCAAAATGGGCATCACCACATATAGCCACACACACACACACACACACACACACACACACACACACACACCACTGACACAAGGTCCCCGGCAGAGGAATCCACATTTGCACCCCTAAAGCAAAGTCAAACAGGTGGTTCCCACAGCCCACACAGAATCAAAAAGACAAACAAACACCCATGATCTTTTTTCCTACAAGCACACACAATGAGATACAAACACACAATCAGACACACACACACAGTAGCTTTGCAACACACGCATCCACAATGGGCACTGCCAGAGCAAACTCACAAATGTGGTCCCACAGCACACACATACACAACAGACACACACAAAAACCACCGTCTTTTTCTTACAGGCATCCACATAGGACCATACACAAAGACACACATCACACACACTAACACAAACCATTTACACTAGTCTGCAGCAGAGGCGTCACACTTGGCACTGCCATTGCAAACTCAAAAATAAGATCCCCACAACACACACAAACACAACAAACACACATAAGCACCCATGGTCTTTTTCTTCTAGGTGTCCACCTAGGGCCTCACACACACACACACACACACACACACACACACACTAACTCACACAGGTCTACTGCAGAGGCTTCCACAAATGACCACGCCCTAAAAAACTCAAAAACATGGTCCACACAACACACTAGTACACAACAAAGACACACAAACTTACCCTCCTTTACTTATAGGCATACACCATGGGCCTCACACAAATACACACACACACACTCACACACACAGCACTCCCACGAGATTTCTAACAGAAGCATCTACAATTGGACCCGCTCTAGCAAACTCACAAAGGTGGTCCCCACATCACACACATACAGAAACACACACAAACACCCATGGTCTTTTCCTTACAGGCATCCACATAGGGCATCACACACACACACACACACACACACACACACACACACACACACTATATCAAAGACAGAGACATCCACTCTTGGAATCGCCATAGCAAACTCAAAAACGTGGTCCGCACAACACACATGTACACAACAAAGACACAGAAACACCCACGGGTTGCTCTTACAGCACACACAATGAGTCTCACACAAACACACAGACACACAGTCAAGCAACCAACAAACACACTATATCAATGGAAGAGACATCCACACTTGACACTGCCATAGCAAAGTCACAAAGCTGGACCCCACAACACACACATACACAAACACACACAAACACCCCTGCTCTTTCTCTTATAGGCATGCACAAGGGACCACACACACACACACACACACACAGCACTCACACACTGTGTCGGGCAGAGCTGTCCACACTTGAACACGTCCTGACACACTCACAAACCTCGTACCCACAACAATCAGGACCACACCAAGACACAGAAATTCATGTTCGTTTGCTTATACACATGCACAACGGGCCTCACACACACACACACACACTTCAACACACAACACACAACTAGATCAATGGCAGAGGCATCCACACTTGGCAGTGCCATAACAAACTCACAATGGTGGTCCCCACATCACACACATAGAAACAACCACACACAAACACCCATGGTCCTTTTCTGACAGACATCCACATAGGACCTCACACCCACACACACCCCCAAATACACTCACACACAAAGAACTCACACAAGGTCCCTGGCAGGGCCATCCACACTTGGATGGACCCTACCAAACTCAAATACATGAACCCCACAGCATACACTTACAACACAAACACACACAAACACCCATGGTCTTTTTTTCACACTCATACACAATGGGCCTCACACAAACACACACACATACACTCCGACACACAGCACACACACTAGGTCCGTGGCAGAGGCACCCACACTTGGAAACGCCATAGAAATCTCACAGCCATGGTCCCGACACACACATACACCACACACACACACACACACACACACACACACAAATCCCATGATCTTTTTCGTCTAGGCATACACAATGGTACGCCAAAACAGACACGCGCACACACACGCGCACACACACACACACACACACACACACAAACAGAAAGGGAAACATGCCACTCACACAAGGCATCGAGGAGAGTCATCCACACCAGGCCACACTCTCAAACTCGCAAATGTGTTCCCGACACCTCAAAATCACACAAAAAACAAACACACACAGGGTTTTTCTTGCTGACATCCTCATTGTGTCACACAAACACACGCACACACCCACACTCACACACTCACACACACACACACACACACTGGATGTGCGGGACAGTCATCCACGCTTCACACTGCCAGAAAGAGTCACAAATGTGGTCACCAGAACATTCAAAAACAAAACAAACACACACAAACACCCATCGCCTTTTTCTGAAAGGCATACACAATGGGCCTCGCAAAGACACACACACACACACACACACACACACACACACAGCACTCACGCAAGGTCCCCAGCAGAGGCATCCACAATTGGCACTGCCATAGCAAACTCAGAAAGATGGTCAACACAACACACACACATATAACAAACACACACAAACACCCATGGTCTTTTGGTTACAGGCATTCACAATGGGCATCACACAGACACAAAAACAAAAACATAGCACTCACACAAGGTATCTGGGTATGAAATCCATGCTTGGCACAGAACTTTCCATTCCCAAACATGTTCCCAACAACACAAAACTAAACAACAAATACACAGGGTTTTTTCTTACAAATATCCACCGAGGGTCACACACAAACAAACACATTCACAAACACAGCACGCAGACTACGTCTCCGGCAGACACATCCACACAGGCACCACCATACAAACTCACAATCGAGGACCCTACAACACACACAAACACTCATGGTACTCTTCTTAAGGCATGCAAAATGGGCATCACCACATATTGCCACACACACACACACACACACACACACAGAAACACACACAAACATACCACTGACACAAGGTCCCCGGCAGAGGAATCCACATTTGCACCCCTAAAGCAAAGTCAAACAGGTGGTTCCCACAGCCCACACAGAATCAAAAAGACAAACAAAGACCCATGACCTTTTTTCCTACAAGCACACACAATGATATACAAACACACAATCAGACACACACACACAGTAGCTTTGCAACACATGCATCCACAATGGGCACTGCCAGAGCAAACTCACAAATGTGGTCCCACAGCACACACATACACAACAGACACACACAAAAACCACCGTCTTTTTCTTACAGGCATCCACATAGGACCATACACAAAGACACACATCACACACACTCACACAAACCATTTACACTAGTCTGCAGCACAGGCGTCACACTTGGCACTGCCATTGCAAACTCAAAAATAAGATCCCCACAACACACACAAACACAACAAACACACAGAAGCACCCATGGTCTTTTTCTTCTAGGTGTCCACCTAGGGCCTCACACACACACACACAGACACACACATACACAGACACACTAACTCACACAGGTCTACTGCAGAGGCTTCCACAAATGACCACGCCCTAAAAAACTCAAAAACATGGTCCACACAACACACTAGTACACAACAAAGACACACAAACTTACCCTCCTTTACTTATAGGCATACACCATGGGCCTCACACAAATACACACACACACACTCACACACACAGCACTCCCACGAGATTTCTGACAGAAGCGTCTACAATTGGACCCGCTCTAGCAAACTCACAAAGGTGGTCCCCACATCACACACATACAGAAACACACACAAACAACCACGGTCTTTTCCTTACAGGCATCCACATAGGGCATCACACACACACACACAGTCACACACACAAACACACTATATCAAAGACAGAGACATCCACTCTTGGAATCGCCATAGCAAACTCAAAAACGTGGTCCGCACAACACACATGTACACAACAAAGACACAGAAACACCCACGGGTTGCTCTTAGAGCACACACAATGAGTCTCACACAAACACACAGACACACAGTCAAGCAACCAACAAACACACTATATCAATGGAAGAGACATCCACACTTGACACTGCCATAGCAAAGTCACAAAGCTGGACCCCACAACACACACATACACAAACACACACAAACACCCCTGCTCTTTCTCTTATAGGCATGCACAAGGGACCACACACACACACACACACACACACAGCACTCACACACCGTGTCGGGCAGAGCTGTCCACATTTGAACACGTCCTGACACACTCACAAACCTCGTACCCACAACAATCAGGACCACACCAAGACACAGAAATTCATGTTCGTTTGCTTATACACATACACAACGGGCCTCACAAACACACACACACACACACACTTCAACACACAACACACAACTAGATCAATGGCAGAGGCATCCACACTTGGCAGTGCCATAACAAACTCACAATGGTGGTCCCCACATCACACACATAGAAACAACCACACACAAACACCCATGGTCCTTTTCTGACAGACATCCACATAGGACCTCACACCCACACACACCCCCACATACACTCACACACAAAGAACTCACACCAGGTCCCTGGCAGGGCCATCCACACTTGGATGGACCCTACCAAACTCAAATACATGAACCCCACAGCATACACTTACAACACAAACACACACAAACACCCATGGTCTTTTTTTCACACTCATACACAATGGGCCTCACACAAACACACACACATACACTCCGACACACAGCACACACACTAGGTCCGTGGCAGAGGCACCCACACTTGGAAACGCCATAGAAATCTCACAGCCGTGCTCCCGACACACACATACACCACACACACACACACACACACACACACACAAATCCCATGATCTTTTTCTTATAGGCATACACAATGGTACGCCAAAACAGACACGCGCACACACACACACACACACACACACACACACAGAAAGGGAAACATGCCACTCACACAAGGCATCGAGGAGAGTCATCCACACCAGGCCACACTCTCAAACTCGCAAATGTGTTCCCGACACCTCAAAATCACACAAAAAACAAACACACACAGGGTTTTTCTTGCTGGCATCCTCATAGTGTCACACAAACACACGCACACACCCACACTCACACACTCACACACACACACACACACACCGGGTGTGCGGGACAGTCATCCACGCTTCACACTGCCAGAAAAAGTCACAAATGTGGTCACCAGAACATTCAAAAACAAAACAAACACACACAAACACCCATCGCCTTTTTCTGAAAGGCATACACAATGGCCCTCGCAAAGACACACACACACACACACACACAGCACTCACACAAGGTCCCCAACAGAGGCATCCACAATTGGCACTGCCATAGCAAACTCAGAAAGATGGCCAACACAACACACACACATACAACAAACACACACAAACACCCATGGTCTTTTGGTTACAGGCATTCAGAATGGGCATCACACACACACAAAAACAAAAACATAGCACTCACACAAGGTATCTGGGTATGAAATCCATGCTTGGCACAGAACTTTCCATTCCCAAACATGTTCCCAACAACACAAAACTAAACAACAAATACACAGGGTTTTTTCTTACAACTATTCACCGAGGGTCACACACAAAGAAACACATTCACAAACACAGCACGCAGACTACGTCTCCGGCAGACACATCCACACAGGCACCACCATACAAACTCACAATCGAGGACCCTACAACACACACAAACACTCATGGTACTCTTCTTAAGGCATGCAAAATGGGCATCACCACATATTGCCACACACACACACACACACACACACACACACACACACACACACATACCACTGACACAAGGTCCCCGGCAGAGGAATCCACATTTGCACCCCTAAAGCAAAGTCAAACAGGTGGTTCCCACAGCCCACACAGAATCAAAAAGACAAACAAACACCCATGATCTTTTTTCCTACAAGCACACACAATGAGATACAAACACACAATCAGACACACACACACAGTAGCTTTGCAACACACGCATCCACAATGGGCACTGCCAGAGCAAACTCACAAATGTGGTCCCACAGCACACACATACACAACAGACACACACAAAAACCATCGTCTTTTTCTTCCAGGCATCCACATAGGACCATACACAAAGACACACATCACACACACTCACACACACCATTTACACTAGTCAGGAGCAGAGGCGTCACACTTGGCACTGCCATTGCAAACTCAAAAATAAGATCCCCACAACACACACAAACACAACAAACACACATAAGCACCCATGGTCTTTTACTTCTAGGTGTCCACCTAGGGCCTCACACACACACACACACACACACACACACGCACAGACTCACTAACTCACGCAGGTCTACTGCAGAGGCTTCCACAAATGACCACGCCCTAAAAAACTCAAAAACATACCCCACACAACACACTAGTACACAACAAAGACACACAAACTTACCCTCCTTTACTTATAGGCATACACCATGGGCCACACAAATACACATACACACACTCACACACAGCACTCCCATGAGATTTCTGACAGAAGCGTCTACAATTGGACCCGCTCTAGCAAACTCACAAAGGTGGTCCCCACATCACACACATAGAAACACACAGAAACACCCATGGTCTTTTCCCTACAGGCATCCACATAGGGCATCTCACACACACACACACACACACACACACACACACTATATCAAAGACAGAGACATCCACTCTTGGAATCGCCATAGCAAACTCAAAAACGTGGTCCGCACAACACACATGTACACAACAAAGACACAGAAACACCCACGGGTTGCTCTTACAGCACACACAATGAGTCTCACACAAACACACAGACACACAGTCAAGCAACCAACAAACACACTATATCAATGGAAGAGACATCCACACTTGACACTGCCATAGCAAAGTCACAAAGCTGGACCCCACAACACACACATACACAAACACACACAAACACCCCTGCTCTTTCTCTTATAGGCATGCACAAGCGACCACACACACACACACACACACACACACAGCACTCACACACTGTGTCGGGCAGAGCTGTCCACACTTGAACACGTCCTGACACACTCACAAACCTCGTACCCACAACAATCAGGACCACACCAAGACACAGAAATTCATGTTCGTTTGCTTATACACATACACAACGGGCCTCACAAACACACACACACACACACACACACACACTTCAACACACAACACACAACTAGATCAATGGCAGAGGCATCCACACTTGGCAGTGCCATAACAAACTCACAATGGTGGTCCCCACATCACACACATAGAAACAACCACACACAAACACCCATGGTCCTTTTCTGACAGACATCCACATAGGACCTCACACCCACACACACCCCCAAATACACTCACACACAAAGAACTCACACAAGGTCCCTGGCAGGGCCATCCACACTTGGATGGACCCTACCAAACTCAAATACATGAACCCCACAGCATACACTTACAACACAAACACACACAAACACCCATGGTCTTTTTTTCACACTCATACACAATGGGCCTCACACAAACACACACACATACACTCCGACACACAGCACACACACTAGGTCCGTGGCAGAGGCACCCACACTTGGAAACGCCATAGAAATCTCACAGCCGTGGTCCAGACACACACATACACCACACACACACACACACACACAAACACACAACTCCCATGGTCTTTTTCTTATAGGCATACACAATGGTACGCCAAAAGAGACACGCGCACACACACACACACACACACACACACACACACAGAAAGGGAAACATGCCACTCACACAAGGCATCGAGGAGAGTCATCCACACCAGGCCACACTCTCAAACTCGCAAATGTGTTCCCGACACCTCAAAATCACACAAAAAACAAACACACACAGGGTTTTACTTGCTGGCATCCTCATAGTGTCACACAAACACACGCACACACCCACACTCACACACTCACACACACACACACACACCGGGTGTGCGGGACAGTCATCCACGCTTCACACTGCCAGAAAAAGTCACAAATGTGGTCACCAGAACATTCAAAAACAAAACAAACACACACAAAGACCCATCGCCTTTTTCTGAAAGGCATACACAATGGCCCTCGCAAAGACACACACACACACACACACACACAGCACTCACACAAGGTCCCCAGCAGAGGCATCCACAATTGGCACTGCCATAGCAAACTCAGAAAGATGGCCAACACAACACACACACATACAACAAACACACACAAACACCCATGGTCTTTTGGTTACAGGCATTCAGAATGGGCATCACACACACACAAAAACAAAAACATAGCACTCACACAAGGTATCTGGGTATGAAATCCATGCTTGGCACAGAACTTTCCATTCCCAAACATGTTCCCAACAACACAAAACTAAACAACAAATACACAGGGTTTTTTCTTACAACTATTCACCGAGGGTCACACACAAAGAAACACATTCACAAACACAGCACGCAGACTACGTCTCCGGCAGACACATCCACACAGGCACCACCATACAAACTCACAATCGAGGACCCTACAACACACACAAACACTCATGGTACTCTTCTTAAGGCATGCAAAATGGGCATCACCACATATTGCCACACACACACACACACACACACACACACACCACTGACACAAGGTCCCCGGCAGAGGAATCCACATTTGCACCCCTAAAGCAAAGTCAAACAGGTGGTTCCCACAGCCCACACAGAATCAAAAAGACAAACAAACACCCATGATCTTTTTTCCTACAAGCACACACAATGAGATACAAACACACAATCAGACACACACACACAGTAGCTTTGCAACACACGCATCCACAATGGGCACTGCCAGAGCAAACTCACAAATGTGGTCCCACAGCACACACATACACAACAGACACACACAAAAACCACCGTCTTTTTCTTCCAGGCATCCACATAGGACCATACACAAAGACACACATCACACACACTAACACAAACCATTTACACTAGTCTGCAGCAGAGGCGTCACACTTGGCACTGCCATTGCAAACTCAAAAATAAGATCCCCGCAACACACACAAACACAACAAACACACATAAGCACCCATGGTCTTTTTCTTCTAGGTGTCCACCTAGGGCCTCACACACACACACACACACACACACACACACACACTAACTCACACAGGTCTACTGCAGAGGCTTCCACAAATGACCACGCCCTAAAAAACTCAAAAACATGGTCCACACAGCACACTAGTACACAACAAAGACACACAAACTTACCCTCCTTTACTTATAGGCATACACCATGGGCCTCACACAAATACACACACACACACTCACACACACAGCACTCCCACGAGATTTCTGACAGAAGCGTCTACAATTGGACCCGCTCTAGCAAACTCACAAAGGTGGTCCCCACATCACACACATACAGAAACACACACAAACACCCATGGTCTTTTCCTTACAGGCATCCACATAGGGCATCACACACACACACACACACACACACACACACACACACTATATCAAAGACAGAGACATCCACTCTTGGAATCGCCATAGCAAACTCAAAAACGTGGTCCGCACAACACACATGTACACAACAAAGACACAAAAACACCCACGGGTTGCTCTTACAGCACACACAATGAGTCTCACACAAACACACAGACACACAGTCAAGCAACCAACAAACACACTATATCAATGGAAGAGACATCCACCCTTGACACTGCCATAGCAAAGTCACAAAGCTGGACCCCACAACACACACATACACAAACACACACAAACACCCCTGCTCTTTCTCTTATAGGCATGCACAAGGGACCACAAACACACACACACACACACACACAGCACTCACACACTGTGTCGTGCAGAGCTGTCCACACTTGAACACGTCCTGACACACTCACAAACCTCGTACCCACAACAATCAGGACCATACCAAGACACAGAAATTCATGTTCGATTGCTTATACACATGCACAACGGGCCTCACACACACACACACACACCCTTCAACACACAACACACAACTAGATCAATGGCAGAGGCATCCACACTTGGCAGTGCCATAACAAACTCACAATGGTGGTCCCCACATCACACACATAGAAACAACCACACACAAACACCCATGGTCCTTTTCTGACAGACATCCACATAGGACCTCACACCCACACACACCCCCACATACACTCACACACAAAGAACTCACACAAGGTCCCTGGCAGGGCCATCCACACTTGGATGGACCCTACCAAACTCAAATACATCAACCCCACAGCATACACTTACAACACAAACACACACAAACACCCATGGTCTTTTTTTCACACTCATACACAATGGGCCTCACACAAACACACACACATACACTCCGACACACAGCACACACACTAGGTCCGTGGCAGAGGCACCCACACTTGGAAACGCCATAGAAATCTCACAGCCATGGTCCCGACACACACATACACCACACACACACACACACACACACACAAATCCCATGATCTTTTTCGTCTAGGCATACACAATGGTACGCCAAAACAGACACGCGCACACACACACACACACACACACACACACACACACACACACACAAACAGAAAGGGAAACATGCCACTCACACAAGGCATCGAGGAGAGTCATCCACACCAGGCCACACTCTCAAACTCGCAAATGTGTTCCCGACACCTCAAAATCACACAAAAAACAAACACACACAGGGTTTTTCTTGCTGACATCCTCATTGTGTCACACAAACACACGCACACACCCTCACTCACACACTCACACACACACACACACACACTGGGTGTGCGGGACAGTCATCCACGCTTCACACTGCCAGAAAGAGTCACAAATGTGGTCACCAGAACATTCAAAAACAAAACAAACACACACAAACACCCATCGCCTGTTTGTGAAAGGCATACACAATGGGCCTCGCAAAGACACACACACACACACACACACACACACAGCACTCACGCAAGGTCCCCAGCAGAGGAATCCACAATTGGCACTGCCATAGCAAACTCAGAAAGATGGTCAACACAACACACACACATATAACAAACACACACAAACACCCATGGTCTTTTGGTTACAGGCATTCACAATGGGCATCACACAGACACAAAAACAAAAACATAGCACTCACACAAGGTATCTGGGTATGAAATCCATGCTTGGCACAGAACTTTCCATTCCCAAACATGTTCCCAACAACACAAAAGTAAACAACAAATACACAGGGTTTTTTCTTACAAATATCCACCGAGGGTCACACACAAACAAACACATTCACAAACACAGCACGCAGACTACGTCTCCGGCAGACACATCCACACATGCACCACCATACAAACTCACAATCGAGGACCCTACAACACACACAAACACTCATGGTAGTCTTCTTAAGGCATGCAAAATGGGCATCACCACATATTGCCACACACACACACACACACACACACACACACACACAAACATACCACTGACACAAGGTCCCCGGCAGAGGAATCCACATTTGCACCCCTAAAGCAAAGTCAAACAGGTGGTTCCCACAGCCCACACAGAATCAAAAAGACAAACAAAGACCCATGACCTTTTTTCCTACAAGCACACACAATGATATACAAACACACAATCAGACACACACACACAGTAGCTTTGCAACACATGCATCCACAATGGGCACTGCCAGAGCAAACTCACAAATGTGGTCCCACAGCACACACATACACAACAGACACACACAAAAACCATCGTCTTTTTCTTACAGGCATCCACATGGGACCATACACAAAGACACACATCACACACACTCACACAAACCATTTACACTAGTCTGCAGCAGAGACGTCACACTTGGCACTGCCATTGCAAACTCAAAAATAAGATCCCCACAACACACACAAACACAACAAACACACATAAGCACCCATGGTCTTTTTCTTCTAGGTGTCCACCTAGGGCCTCACACACACACACAGACACACACATACACAGACACACTAACTCACACAGGTCTACTGCAGAGGATTCCACAAATGACCACGCCCTAAAAAACACAAAAACATGGTCCACACAACACAGTAGTACACAACAAAGACACACAAACTTACCCTCCTTTACTTATAGGCATACACCATGGGCCTCACACAAATACACACACACACACTCACACACACAGCACTCCCACGAGATTTCTGACAGAAGCGTCTACAATTGGACCCGCTCTAGCAAACTCACAAAGGTGGTCCCCACATCACACACATACAGAAACACACACAAACACCCACGGTCTTTTCCTTACAGGCATCCACATAGGGCATCACACACACACACACAGTCACACACACAAACACACTATATCAAAGACAGAGACATCCACTCTTGGAATCGCCATAGCAAACTCAAAAACGTGGTCCGCACAACACACATGTACACAACAAAGACACAGAAACACCCACGGGTTGCTCTTACAGCACACACAATGAGTCTCACACAAACACACAGACACATAGTCAAGCAACCAACAAACACACTATATCAATGGAAGAGACATCCACACTTGACACTGCCATAGCAAAGTCACAAAGCTGGACCCCACAACACACACATACACAAACACACACAAACACCCGGGCTCTTTCTCTTATAGGCATGCACAAGGGACCACACACACACACACACACACACAGCACTCACACACCGTGTCGGGCAGAGCTGTCCACACTTGAACACATCCTGACACACTCACAAACCTCGTACCCACAACAATCAGGACCACACCAAGACACAGAAATTCATGTTCGTTTGCTTATACACATACACAACGGGCCTCACAAACACACACACACACACACTTCAACACACAACACACAACTAGATCAATGGCAGAGGCATCCACACTTGGCAGTGCCATAACAAAATCACAATGGTGGTCCCCACATCACACACATAGAAACAACCACACACAAACACCCATGGTCCTTTTCTGACAGACATCCACATAGGACCTCACACCCACACACAGCCCCACATACACTCGAACACAAAGAACTCACACCAGGTCCCTGGCAGGGCCATCCACACTTGGATGGACCCTACCAAACTCAAATACATCAACCCCACAGCATACACTTACAACACAAACACACACAAACACCCATGGTCTTTTTTTCACACTCATACACAATGGGCCTCACACAAACACACACACATACACTCCAACACACAGCACACACACTAGGTCCGTGGCAGAGGCACCCACACTTGGAAACGCCATAGAAATCTCACAGCCGTGCTCCCGACACACACATACACCACACACACACACACACACACACACACACACACAAATCCCATGATCTTTTTCTTATAGGCATACACAATGGTACGCCAAAACAGACACACGCACACACACACACACACACACACACACACAGAAAGGGAAACATGCCACTCACACAAGGCATCGAGGAGAGTCATCCACACCAGGCCACACTCTCAAACTCGCAAATGTGTTCCCGACACCTCAAAATCACACAAAAAACAAACACACACATAGTTTTTCTTGCTGGCATCCTCATAGTGTCACACAAACACACGCACACACCCACACTCACACACTCACACACACACACACACACTGGGTGTGCGGGACAGTCATCCACGCTTCACACTGCCAGAAAAAGTCACAAATGTGGTCACCAGAACATTCAAAATCAAAACAAACACACACAAACACCCATCGCCTTTTTCTGAAAGGCATACACAATGGGCCTCGCAAAGACACACACACACACACACACACACACACACAGCACTCACGCAAGGTCCCCAGCAGAGGAATCCACAATTGGCACTGCCATAGCAAACTCAGAAAGATGGTCAACACAACACACACACATATAACAAACACACACAAACACCCATGGTCTTTTGGTTACAGGCATTCACAATGGGCATCACACAGACACAAAAACAAAAACATAGCACTCACACAAGGTATCTGGGTATGAAATCCATGCTTGGCACAGAACTTTCCATTCCCAAACATGTTCCCAACAACACAAAACTAAACAACAAATACACAGGGTTTTTTCTTACAAATATCCACCGAGGGTCACACACAAACAAACACATTCACAAACACAGCACGCAGACTACGTCTCCGGCAGACACATCCACACATGCACCACCATACAAACTCACAATCGAGGACCCTACAACACACACAAACACTCATGGTACTCTTCTTAAGGCATGCAAAATGGGCATCACCACATATTGCCACACACGCACACACACACACACACACACACACACACAAACATACCACTGACACAAGGTCCCCGGCAGAGGAATCCACATTTGCACCCCTAAAGCAAAGTCAAACAGGTGGTTCTCACAGCCCACACAGAATCAAAAAGACAAACAAAGACCCATGACCTTTTTTCCTACAAGCACACACAATGAGATACAAACATACAATCAGACACACACACACAGTAGCTTTGCAACACATGCATCCACAATGGGCACTGCCAGAGCAAACTCACAAATGTGGTCCCACAGCACACACATACACAACAGACACACACAAAAACCATCGTCTTTTTCTTACAGGCATCCACATGGGACCATACACAAAGACACACATCACACACACTCACACAAACCATTTACACTAGTCTGCAGGAGAGGCGTCACACTTGGCACTGCCATTGCAAACTCAAAAATAAGATCCCCACAACACACACAAACACAACAAACACACATAAGCACCCATGGTCTTTTTCTTCTAGGTGTCCACCTAGGGCCTCACACACACACACACAGACACACACATACACAGACACACTAACTCACACAGGTCTACTGCAGAGGCTTGCACAAATGACCACGCCCTAAAAAACTCAAAAACATGGTCCACACAACACACTAGTACACAACAAAGACACACAAACTTACCCTCCTTTACTTATAGGCATACACCATGGGCCTCACACAAATACACACACACACACTCACACACACAGCACTCCCACGAGATTTCTGACAGAAGCGTCTACAATTGGACCCGCTCTAGCAAACTCACAAAGGTGGTCCCCACATCACACACATACAGAAACACACACAAACACCCACGGTCTTTTCCTTACAGGCATCCACATAGGGCATCACACACACACACACAGACACACACACAAACACACTATATCAAAGACAGAGACATCCACTCTTGGAATCGCCATAGCAAACTCAAAAACGTGGTCCGCACAACACACATGTACACAACAAAGACACAGAAACACCCACGGGTTGCTCTTACAGCACACACAATGAGTCTCACACAAACACACAGACACACAGTCAAGCAACCAACAAACACACTATATCAATGGAAGAGACATCCACACTTGACACTGCCATAGCAAAGTCACAAAGCTGGACCCCACAACACACACATACACAAACACACACAAACACCCCTGCTCTTTCTCTTATAGGCATGCACAACGGACCACACACACACACACACACACACAGCACTCACACACTGTGTCGGGCAGAGCTGTCCACACTTGAACACGTCCTGACACACTCACAAACCTCGTACCCACAACAATCAGGACCACACCAAGACACAGAAATTCATGTTCGTTTGCTTATACACATACACAATGGGCGCCACACACATACACACACACACACACACACTTCAACACACAACACACAACTAGATCAATGGCAGAGGCATCCACACTTGGCAGTGCCATAACAAACTCACAATGGTGGTCCCCACATCACACACATAGAAACAACCACACACAAACACCCATGGTCCTTTTCTGACAGACATCCACATAGGACCTCACACCCACACACACCCCCACATACACTCACACACAAAGAACTCACACCAGGTCCCTGGCAGGGCCATCCACACTTGGATGGACCCTACCAAACTCAAATACATGAACCCCACAGCATACACTTACAACACAAACACACACAAACACCCATGGTCTTTTTTTCACACTCATACACAATGGGCCTCACACAAACACACACACATACACTCCGACACACAGCACACACACTAGGTCCGTGGCAGTGGCACCCACACTTGGAAACGCCATAGAAACCTCACAGCCGTGGTCCCGACACACACATACACCACACACACAAACACACAACTCCCATGGTCTTTTTCTTATAGGCATACACAATGGTACGCCAAAACAGACACGCGCACACACACAGACACACACACACACACAGAAAGGGAAACATGCCACTCACACAAGGCATCGAGGAGAGTCATCCACACCAGGCCACACTCTCAAACTCGCAAATGTGTTCCCGACACCTCAAAATCACACAAAAAACAAACACACACAGGGTTTTTCTTGCTGGCATCCTCATAGTGTCACACAAGCACACGCACACACCCACACTCAAACACTCACACACACACACACACACACACACTGGGTGTGCGGGACAGTCATCCACGCTTCACACTGCCAGAAAAAGTCACAAATGTGGTCACCAGAACATTCAAAAACAAAACAAACACACACAAACACCCATCGCCTTTTTCTGAAAGGCATACATAATGGGCCTCGCAAAGACACACACACACACACAACACACACACACAGCACTCACACAAGGTCCCCAGCAGAGGCATCCACAATTGGCACTGCCATAGCAAACTCAGAAAGATGGTCAACACAACACACACACATACAACAAACACACACAAACACCCATGGTCTTTTGGTTACAGGAATTCACAATGGGCATCACACACACACAAAAACAAAAACATAGCACTCACACAAGGTATCTGGGTATGAAATCCATGCTCGGCACAGAACTTTCCATTCCCAAACATGTTCCCAACAACACAAAACTAAACAACAAATACACAGGGTTTTTTCTTACAAATATCCACCGAGGGTCACACACAAACAAACACATTCACAAACACAGCACGCAGACTACGTCTCCGGCAGACACATCCACACATGCACCACCATACAAACTCACAATCGAGGACCCTACAACACACACAAACACTCATGGTACTCTTCTTAAGGCATGCAAAATGGGCATCACCATATATTGCCACACACACACACACACACACACACTCACACACACACAAACATACCTCTGACACAATGTCCCCGGCAGAGGAATCCACATTTGCACCCCTAAAACAAAGTCAAACAGGTGTTTCCCACAGCCCACACAGAATCAAAAAGACAAACAAACACCTATGATCTTTTTTCCTACAAGCACACACAATGAGATACAAACATACAATCAGACACACACACACAGTAGCTTTGCAACACATGCATCCACAATGGGCACTGCCAGAGCAAACTCACAAATGTGGTCCCACAGCACACACATACACAACAGACACACACAAAAACCATCGTCTTTTTCTTACAGGCATCCACATGGGACCATACACAAAGACACACATCACACACACTCACACAAACCATTTACACTAGTCTGCAGGAGAGGCGTCACACTTGGCACTGCCATTGCAAACTCAAAAATAAGATCCCCACAACACACACAAACACAACAAACACACATAAGCACCCATGGTCTTTTTCTTCTAGGTGTCCACCTAGGGCCTCACACACACACACACAGACACACACATACACAGACACACTAACTCACACAGGTCTACTGCAGAGGCTTGCACAAATGACCACGCCCTAAAAAACTCAAAAACATGGTCCACACAACACACTAGTACACAACAAAGACACACAAACTTACCCTCCTTTACTTATAGGCATACACCATGGGCCTCACACAAATACACACACACACACTCACACACACAGCACTCCCACGAGATTTCTGACAGAAGCGTCTACAATTGGACCCGCTCTAGCAAACTCACAAAGGTGGTCCCCACATCACACACATACAGAAACACACACAAACACCCACGGTCTTTTCCTTACAGGCATCCACATAGGGCATCACACACACACACACAGACACACACACAAACACACTATATCAAAGACAGAGACATCCACTCTTGGAATCGCCATAGCAAACTCAAAAACGTGGTCCGCACAACACACATGTACACAACAAAGACACAGAAACACCCACGGGTTGCTCTTACAGCACACACAATGAGTCTCACACAAACACACAGACACACAGTCAAGCAACCAACAAACACACTATATCAATGGAAGAGACATCCACACTTGACACTGCCATAGCAAAGTCACAAAGCTGGACCCCACAACACACACATACACAAACACACACAAACACCCCTGCTCTTTCTCTTATAGGCATGCACAAGGGACCACACACACACACACACACACACAGCACTCACACACTGTGTCGGGCAGAGCTGTCCACACTTGAACACGTCCTGACACACTCACAAACCTCGTACCCACAACAATCAGGACCACACCAAGACACAGAAATTCATGTTCGTTTGCTTATACACATACACAATGGGCGCCACACACATACACACACACACACACACACTTCAACACACAACACACAACTAGATCAATGGCAGAGGCATCCACACTTGGCAGTGCCATAACAAACTCACAATGGTGGTCCCCACATCACACACATAGAAACAACCACACACAAACACCCATGGTCCTTTTCTGACAGACATCCACATAGGACCTCACACCCACACACACCCCCACATACACTCACACACAAAGAACTCACACCAGGTCCCTGGCAGGGCCATCCACACTTGGATGGACCCTACCAAACTCAAATACATGAACCCCACAGCATACACTTACAACACAAACACACACAAACACCCATGGTCTTTTTTTCACACTCATACACAATGGGCCTCACACAAACACACACACATACACTCCGACACACAGCACACACACTAGGTCCGTGGCAGTGGCACCCACACTTGGAAACGCCATAGAAACCTCACAGCCGTGGTCCCGACACACACATACACCACACACACAAACACACAACTCCCATGGTCTTTTTCTTATAGGCATACACAATGGTACGCCAAAACAGACACGCGCACACACACAGACACACACACACACACAGAAAGGGAAACATGCCACTCACACAAGGCATCGAGGAGAGTCATCCACACCAGGCCACACTCTCAAACTCGCAAATGTGTTCCCGACACCTCAAAATCACACAAAAAACAAACACACACAGGGTTTTTCTTGCTGGCATCCTCATAGTGTCACACAAGCACACGCACACACCCACACTCAAACACTCACACACACACACACACACACACACTGGGTGTGCGGGACAGTCATCCACGCTTCACACTGCCAGAAAAAGTCACAAATGTGGTCACCAGAACATTCAAAAACAAAACAAACACACACAAACACCCATCGCCTTTTTCTGAAAGGCATACATAATGGGCCTCGCAAAGACACACACACACACACAACACACACACACAGCACTCACACAAGGTCCCCAGCAGAGGCATCCACAATTGGCACTGCCATAGCAAACTCAGAAAGATGGTCAACACAACACACACACATACAACAAACACACACAAACACCCATGGTCTTTTGGTTACAGGAATTCACAATGGGCATCACACACACACAAAAACAAAAACATAGCACTCACACAAGGTATCTGGGTATGAAATCCATGCTCGGCACAGAACTTTCCATTCCCAAACATGTTCCCAACAACACAAAACTAAACAACAAATACACAGGGTTTTTTCTTACAAATATCCACCGAGGGTCACACACAAACAAACACATTCACAAACACAGCACGCAGACTACGTCTCCGGCAGACACATCCACACATGCACCACCATACAAACTCACAATCGAGGACCCTACAACACACACAAACACTCATGGTACTCTTCTTAAGGCATGCAAAATGGGCATCACCATATATTGCCACACACACACACACACACACACACTCACACACACACAAACATACCTCTGACACAATGTCCCCGGCAGAGGAATCCACATTTGCACCCCTAAAACAAAGTCAAACAGGTGTTTCCCACAGCCCACACAGAATCAAAAAGACAAACAAACACCTATGATCTTTTTTCCTACAAGCACACACAATGAGATACAAACACACAATCAGACACACACACACACTAGCTTTGCAACACATGTATCCACAATGGGCACTGCCAGAGCAAACTCAGAAAGATGGTCAACACAACACACACACATATAACAAACACACACAAACACCCATGGTCTTTTGGTTACAGGCATTCACAATGGGCATCACACAGACACAAAAACAAAAACATAGCACTCACACAAGGTATCTGGGTATGAAATCCATGCTTGGCACAGAACTTTCCATTCCCAAACATGTTCCCAACAACACAAAACTAAACAACAAATACACAGGGTTTTTTCTTACAAATATCCACCGAGGGTCACACACAAACAAACACATTCACAAACACAGCACGCAGACTACGTCTCCGGCAGACACATCCACACATGCACCACCATACAAACTCACAATCGAGGACCCTACAACACACACAAACACTCATGGTACTCTTCTTAAGGCATGCAAAATGGGCATCACCACATATTGCCACACACGCACACACACACACACACACACACACACACAAACATACCACTGACACAAGGTCCCCGGCAGAGGAATCCACATTTGCACCCCTAAAGCAAAGTCAAACAGGTGGTTCTCACAGCCCACACAGAATCAAAAAGACAAACAAAGACCCATGACCTTTTTTCCTACAAGCACACACAATGAGATACAAACATACAATCAGACACACACACACAGTAGCTTTGCAACACATGCATCCACAATGGGCACTGCCAGAGCAAACTCACAAATGTGGTCCCACAGCACACACATACACAACAGACACACACAAAAACCATCGTCTTTTTCTTACAGGCATCCACATGGGACCATACACAAAGACACACATCACACACACTCACACAAACCATTTACACTAGTCTGCAGGAGAGGCGTCACACTTGGCACTGCCATTGCAAACTCAAAAATAAGATCCCCACAACACACACAAACACAACAAACACACATAAGCACCCATGGTCTTTTTCTTCTAGGTGTCCACCTAGGGCCTCACACACACACACACAGACACACACATACACAGACACACTAACTCACACAGGTCTACTGCAGAGGATTCCACAAATGACCACGCCCTAAAAAACTCAAAAACATGGTCCACACAACACACTAGTACACAACAAAGACACACAAACTTACCCTCCTTTACTTATAGGCATACACCATGGGCCTCACACAAATACACACACACACACTCACACACACAGCACTCCCACGAGATTTCTGACAGAAGCGTCTACAATTGGACCCGCTCTAGCAAACTCACAAAGGTGGTCCCCACATCACACACATACAGAAACACACACAAACACCCACGGTCTTTTCCTTACAGGCATCCACATAGGGCATCACACACACACACACAGACACACACACAAACACACTATATCAAAGACAGAGACATCCACTCTTGGAATCGCCATAGCAAACTCAAAAACGTGGTCCGCACAACACACATGTACACAACAAAGACACAGAAACACCCACGGGTTGCTCTTACAGCACACACAATGAGTCTCACACAAACACACAGACACACAGTCAAGCAACCAACAAACACACTATATCAATGGAAGAGACATCCACACTTGACACTGCCATAGCAAAGTCACAAAGCTGGACCCCACAACACACACATACACAAACACACACAAACACCCCTGCTCTTTCTCTTATAGGCATGCACAAGGGACCACACACACACACACACACACACAGCACTCACACACTGTGTCGGGCAGAGCTGTCCACACTTGAACACGTCCTGACACACTCACAAACCTCGTACCCACAACAATCAGGACCACACCAAGACACAGAAATTCATGTTCGTTTGCTTATACACATACACAATGGGCGCCACACACATACACACACACACACACACACTTCAACACACAACACACAACTAGATCAATGGCAGAGGCATCCACACTTGGCAGTGCCATAACAAACTCACAATGGTGGTCCCCACATCACACACATAGAAACAACCACACACAAACACCCATGGTCCTTTTCTGACAGACATCCACATAGGACCTCACACCCACACACACCCCCACATACACTCACACACAAAGAACTCACACCAGGTCCCTGGCAGGGCCATCCACACTTGGATGGACCCTACCAAACTCAAATACATGAACCCCACAGCATACACTTACAACACAAACACACACAAACACCCATGGTCTTTTTTTCACACTCATACACAATGGGCCTCACACAAACACACACACATACACTCCGACACACAGCACACACACTAGGTCCGTGGCAGTGGCACCCACACTTGGAAACGCCATAGAAACCTCACAGCCGTGGTCCCGACACACACATACACCACACACACAAACACACAACTCCCATGGTCTTTTTCTTATAGGCATACACAATGGTACGCCAAAACAGACACGCGCACACACACAGACACACACACACACACAGAAAGGGAAACATGCCACTCACACAAGGCATCGAGGAGAGTCATCCACACCAGGCCACACTCTCAAACTCGCAAATGTGTTCCCGACACCTCAAAATCACACAAAAAACAAACACACACAGGGTTTTTCTTGCTGGCATCCTCATAGTGTCACACAAGCACACGCACACACCCACACTCAAACACTCACACACACACACACACACACACACTGGGTGTGCGGGACAGTCATCCACGCTTCACACTGCCAGAAAAAGTCACAAATGTGGTCACCAGAACATTCAAAAACAAAACAAACACACACAAACACCCATCGCCTTTTTCTGAAAGGCATACATAATGGGCCTCGCAAAGACACACACACACACACAACACACACACACAGCACTCACACAAGGTCCCCAGCAGAGGCATCCACAATTGGCACTGCCATAGCAAACTCAGAAAGATGGTCAACACAACACACACACATACAACAAACACACACAAACACCCATGGTCTTTTGGTTACAGGAATTCACAATGGGCATCACACACACACAAAAACAAAAACATAGCACTCACACAAGGTATCTGGGTATGAAATCCATGCTCGGCACAGAACTTTCCATTCCCAAACATGTTCCCAACAACACAAAACTAAACAACAAATACACAGGGTTTTTTCTTACAAATATCCACCGAGGGTCACACACAAACAAACACATTCACAAACACAGCACGCAGACTACGTCTCCGGCAGACACATCCACACATGCACCACCATACAAACTCACAATCGAGGACCCTACAACACACACAAACACTCATGGTACTCTTCTTAAGGCATGCAAAATGGGCATCACCATATATTGCCACACACACACACACACACACACACTCACACACACACAAACATACCTCTGACACAATGTCCCCGGCAGAGGAATCCACATTTGCACCCCTAAAACAAAGTCAAACAGGTGTTTCCCACAGCCCACACAGAATCAAAAAGACAAACAAACACCTATGATCTTTTTTCCTACAAGCACACACAATGAGATACAAACACACAATCAGACACACACACACACTAGCTTTGCAACACATGTATCCACAATGGGCACTGCCAGAGCAAACTCAGAAAGATGGTCAACACAACACACACACATATAACAAACACACACAAACACCCATGGTCTTTTGGTTACAGGCATTCACAATGGGCATCACACAGACACAAAAACAAAAACATAGCACTCACACAAGGTATCTGGGTATGAAATCCATGCTTGGCACAGAACTTTCCATTCCCAAACATGTTCCCAACAACACAAAACTAAACAACAAATACACAGGGTTTTTTCTTACAAATATCCACCGAGGGTCACACACAAACAAACACATTCACAAACACAGCACGCAGACTACGTCTCCGGCAGACACATCCACACATGCACCACCATACAAACTCACAATCGAGGACCCTACAACACACACAAACACTCATGGTACTCTTCTTAAGGCATGCAAAATGGGCATCACCACATATTGCCACACACGCACACACACACACACACACACACACACACAAACATACCACTGACACAAGGTCCCCGGCAGAGGAATCCACATTTGCACCCCTAAAGCAAAGTCAAACAGGTGGTTCTCACAGCCCACACAGAATCAAAAAGACAAACAAAGACCCATGACCTTTTTTCCTACAAGCACACACAATGAGATACAAACATACAATCAGACACACACACACAGTAGCTTTGCAACACATGCATCCACAATGGGCACTGCCAGAGCAAACTCACAAATGTGGTCCCACAGCACACACATACACAACAGACACACACAAAAACCATCGTCTTTTTCTTACAGGCATCCACATGGGACCATACACAAAGACACACATCACACACACTCACACAAACCATTTACACTAGTCTGCAGGAGAGGCGTCACACTTGGCACTGCCATTGCAAACTCAAAAATAAGATCCCCACAACACACACAAACACAACAAACACACATAAGCACCCATGGTCTTTTTCTTCTAGGTGTCCACCTAGGGCCTCACACACACACACACAGACACACACATACACAGACACACTAACTCACACAGGTCTACTGCAGAGGATTCCACAAATGACCACGCCCTAAAAAACTCAAAAACATGGTCCACACAACACACTAGTACACAACAAAGACACACAAACTTACCCTCCTTTACTTATAGGCATACACCATGGGCCTCACACAAATACACACACACACACTCACACACACAGCACTCCCACGAGATTTCTGACAGAAGCGTCTACAATTGGACCCGCTCTAGCAAACTCACAAAGGTGGTCCCCACATCACACACATACAGAAACACACACAAACACCCACGGTCTTTTCCTTACAGGCATCCACATAGGGCATCACACACACACACACAGACACACACACAAACACACTATATCAAAGACAGAGACATCCACTCTTGGAATCGCCATAGCAAACTCAAAAACGTGGTCCGCACAACACACATGTACACAACAAAGACACAGAAACACCCACGGGTTGCTCTTACAGCACACACAATGAGTCTCACACAAACACACAGACACACAGTCAAGCAACCAACAAACACACTATATCAATGGAAGAGACATCCACACTTGACACTGCCATAGCAAAGTCACAAAGCTGGACCCCACAACACACACATACACAAACACACACAAACACCCCTGCTCTTTCTCTTATAGGCATGCACAAGGGACCACACACACACACACACACACACAGCACTCACACACTGTGTCGGGCAGAGCTGTCCACACTTGAACACGTCCTGACACACTCACAAACCTCGTACCCACAACAATCAGGACCACACCAAGACACAGAAATTCATGTTCGTTTGCTTATACACATACACAATGGGCGCCACACACATACACACACACACACACACACTTCAACACACAACACACAACTAGATCAATGGCAGAGGCATCCACACTTGGCAGTGCCATAACAAACTCACAATGGTGGTCCCCACATCACACACATAGAAACAACCACACACAAACACCCATGGTCCTTTTCTGACAGACATCCACATAGGACCTCACACCCACACACACCCCCACATACACTCACACACAAAGAACTCACACCAGGTCCCTGGCAGGGCCATCCACACTTGGATGGACCCTACCAAACTCAAATACATGAACCCCACAGCATACACTTACAACACAAACACACACAAACACCCATGGTCTTTTTTTCACACTCATACACAATGGGCCTCACACAAACACACACACATACACTCCGACACACAGCACACACACTAGGTCCGTGGCAGTGGCACCCACACTTGGAAACGCCATAGAAACCTCACAGCCGTGGTCCCGACACACACATACACCACACACACAAACACACAACTCCCATGGTCTTTTTCTTATAGGCATACACAATGGTACGCCAAAACAGACACGCGCACACACACAGACACACACACACACACAGAAAGGGAAACATGCCACTCACACAAGGCATCGAGGAGAGTCATCCACACCAGGCCACACTCTCAAACTCGCAAATGTGTTCCCGACACCTCAAAATCACACAAAAAACAAACACACACAGGGTTTTTCTTGCTGGCATCCTCATAGTGTCACACAAGCACACGCACACACCCACACTCAAACACTCACACACACACACACACACACACACTGGGTGTGCGGGACAGTCATCCACGCTTCACACTGCCAGAAAAAGTCACAAATGTGGTCACCAGAACATTCAAAAACAAAACAAACACACACAAACACCCATCGCCTTTTTCTGAAAGGCATACATAATGGGCCTCGCAAAGACACACACACACACACAACACACACACACAGCACTCACACAAGGTCCCCAGCAGAGGCATCCACAATTGGCACTGCCATAGCAAACTCAGAAAGATGGTCAACACAACACACACACATACAACAAACACACACAAACACCCATGGTCTTTTGGTTACAGGAATTCACAATGGGCATCACACACACACAAAAACAAAAACATAGCACTCACACAAGGTATCTGGGTATGAAATCCATGCTCGGCACAGAACTTTCCATTCCCAAACATGTTCCCAACAACACAAAACTAAACAACAAATACACAGGGTTTTTTCTTACAAATATCCACCGAGGGTCACACACAAACAAACACATTCACAAACACAGCACGCAGACTACGTCTCCGGCAGACACATCCACACATGCACCACCATACAAACTCACAATCGAGGACCCTACAACACACACAAACACTCATGGTACTCTTCTTAAGGCATGCAAAATGGGCATCACCATATATTGCCACACACACACACACACACACACACTCACACACACACAAACATACCTCTGACACAATGTCCCCGGCAGAGGAATCCACATTTGCACCCCTAAAACAAAGTCAAACAGGTGTTTCCCACAGCCCACACAGAATCAAAAAGACAAACAAACACCTATGATCTTTTTTCCTACAAGCACACACAATGAGATACAAACACACAATCAGACACACACACACACTAGCTTTGCAACACATGTATCCACAATGGGCACTGCCAGAGCAAACTCAGAAAGATGGTCAACACAACACACACACATATAACAAACACACACAAACACCCATGGTCTTTTGGTTACAGGCATTCACAATGGGCATCACACAGACACAAAAACAAAAACATAGCACTCACACAAGGTATCTGGGTATGAAATCCATGCTTGGCACAGAACTTTCCATTCCCAAACATGTTCCCAACAACACAAAACTAAACAACAAATACACAGGGTTTTTTCTTACAAATATCCACCGAGGGTCACACACAAACAAACACATTCACAAACACAGCACGCAGACTACGTCTCCGGCAGACACATCCACACATGCACCACCATACAAACTCACAATCGAGGACCCTACAACACACACAAACACTCATGGTACTCTTCTTAAGGCATGCAAAATGGGCATCACCACATATTGCCACACACGCACACACACACACACACACACACACACACAAACATACCACTGACACAAGGTCCCCGGCAGAGGAATCCACATTTGCACCCCTAAAGCAAAGTCAAACAGGTGGTTCTCACAGCCCACACAGAATCAAAAAGACAAACAAAGACCCATGACCTTTTTTCCTACAAGCACACACAATGAGATACAAACATACAATCAGACACACACACACAGTAGCTTTGCAACACATGCATCCACAATGGGCACTGCCAGAGCAAACTCACAAATGTGGTCCCACAGCACACACATACACAACAGACACACACAAAAACCATCGTCTTTTTCTTACAGGCATCCACATGGGACCATACACAAAGACACACATCACACACACTCACACAAACCATTTACACTAGTCTGCAGGAGAGGCGTCACACTTGGCACTGCCATTGCAAACTCAAAAATAAGATCCCCACAACACACACAAACACAACAAACACACATAAGCACCCATGGTCTTTTTCTTCTAGGTGTCCACCTAGGGCCTCACACACACACACACAGACACACACATACACAGACACACTAACTCACACAGGTCTACTGCAGAGGATTCCACAAATGACCACGCCCTAAAAAACTCAAAAACATGGTCCACACAACACACTAGTACACAACAAAGACACACAAACTTACCCTCCTTTACTTATAGGCATACACCATGGGCCTCACACAAATACACACACACACACTCACACACACAGCACTCCCACGAGATTTCTGACAGAAGCGTCTACAATTGGACCCGCTCTAGCAAACTCACAAAGGTGGTCCCCACATCACACACATACAGAAACACACACAAACACCCACGGTCTTTTCCTTACAGGCATCCACATAGGGCATCACACACACACACACAGACACACACACAAACACACTATATCAAAGACAGAGACATCCACTCTTGGAATCGCCATAGCAAACTCAAAAACGTGGTCCGCACAACACACATGTACACAACAAAGACACAGAAACACCCACGGGTTGCTCTTACAGCACACACAATGAGTCTCACACAAACACACAGACACACAGTCAAGCAACCAACAAACACACTATATCAATGGAAGAGACATCCACACTTGACACTGCCATAGCAAAGTCACAAAGCTGGACCCCACAACACACACATACACAAACACACACAAACACCCCTGCTCTTTCTCTTATAGGCATGCACAAGGGACCACACACACACACACACACACACAGCACTCACACACTGTGTCGGGCAGAGCTGTCCACACTTGAACACGTCCTGACACACTCACAAACCTCGTACCCACAACAATCAGGACCACACCAAGACACAGAAATTCATGTTCGTTTGCTTATACACATACACAATGGGCGCCACACACATACACACACACACACACACACTTCAACACACAACACACAACTAGATCAATGGCAGAGGCATCCACACTTGGCAGTGCCATAACAAACTCACAATGGTGGTCCCCACATCACACACATAGAAACAACCACACACAAACACCCATGGTCCTTTTCTGACAGACATCCACATAGGACCTCACACCCACACACACCCCCACATACACTCACACACAAAGAACTCACACCAGGTCCCTGGCAGGGCCATCCACACTTGGATGGACCCTACCAAACTCAAATACATGAACCCCACAGCATACACTTACAACACAAACACACACAAACACCCATGGTCTTTTTTTCACACTCATACACAATGGGCCTCACACAAACACACACACATACACTCCGACACACAGCACACACACTAGGTCCGTGGCAGTGGCACCCACACTTGGAAACGCCATAGAAACCTCACAGCCGTGGTCCCGACACACACATACACCACACACACAAACACACAACTCCCATGGTCTTTTTCTTATAGGCATACACAATGGTACGCCAAAACAGACACGCGCACACACACAGACACACACACACACACAGAAAGGGAAACATGCCACTCACACAAGGCATCGAGGAGAGTCATCCACACCAGGCCACACTCTCAAACTCGCAAATGTGTTCCCGACACCTCAAAATCACACAAAAAACAAACACACACAGGGTTTTTCTTGCTGGCATCCTCATAGTGTCACACAAGCACACGCACACACCCACACTCAAACACTCACACACACACACACACACACACACTGGGTGTGCGGGACAGTCATCCACGCTTCACACTGCCAGAAAAAGTCACAAATGTGGTCACCAGAACATTCAAAAACAAAACAAACACACACAAACACCCATCGCCTTTTTCTGAAAGGCATACATAATGGGCCTCGCAAAGACACACACACACACACAACACACACACACAGCACTCACACAAGGTCCCCAGCAGAGGCATCCACAATTGGCACTGCCATAGCAAACTCAGAAAGATGGTCAACACAACACACACACATACAACAAACACACACAAACACCCATGGTCTTTTGGTTACAGGAATTCACAATGGGCATCACACACACACAAAAACAAAAACATAGCACTCACACAAGGTATCTGGGTATGAAATCCATGCTCGGCACAGAACTTTCCATTCCCAAACATGTTCCCAACAACACAAAACTAAACAACAAATACACAGGGTTTTTTCTTACAAATATCCACCGAGGGTCACACACAAACAAACACATTCACAAACACAGCACGCAGACTACGTCTCCGGCAGACACATCCACACATGCACCACCATACAAACTCACAATCGAGGACCCTACAACACACACAAACACTCATGGTACTCTTCTTAAGGCATGCAAAATGGGCATCACCATATATTGCCACACACACACACACACACACACACTCACACACACACAAACATACCTCTGACACAATGTCCCCGGCAGAGGAATCCACATTTGCACCCCTAAAACAAAGTCAAACAGGTGTTTCCCACAGCCCACACAGAATCAAAAAGACAAACAAACACCTATGATCTTTTTTCCTACAAGCACACACAATGAGATACAAACACACAATCAGACACACACACACACTAGCTTTGCAACACATGTATCCACAATGGGCACTGCCAGAGCAAACTCACAAATGTGGTCCCACAGCACACACATACACAACAGACACACACAAAAACCATCGTCTTTTTCTTACAGGCATCCACATAGGACCATACACAAAGACACACATCACACACACTCACACAAACCATTTACACTAGTCTGCAGCAGAGGCGTCACACTTGGCACTGCCATTGCAAACTCAAAAATAAGATCCCCACAACACACACAAACACAACAAACACACATAAGCACCCATGGTCTTTTTCTTCTAGGTGTCCACCTAGGGCCTCTCACACACACACACACACACACACACACACACACACACACACACACACTAACTCACACAGGTCTACTGCAGAGGCTTCCACAAATGACCACGCCTTAAAAAACTCAAAAACATGGTCCACACAACACACTAGTACACAACAAAGACACACAAACTTACCCTCCTTTACTTATAGGCATACACCATGGGCCTCACACAAATACACACACACACACTCACACACACAGCACTCCCACGAGATTTCTGACAGAAGCGTCTACAATTGGACCCGCTCTAGCAAACTCACAAAGGTGGTCCCCACATCACACACATACAGAAACACACACAAACACCCATGGTCTTTTCCTTACAGGCATCCACATAGGGCATCACACACACACACACACACACACTATATCAAAGACAGAGACATCCACTGTTGGAATCGCCATAGCAAACTCAAAAACGTGGTCCGCACAACACACATGTACAAAACAAAGACACAGAAACAGCCACGGGTTGCTCTTAGAGCACACACAATGAGTCTCACACAAACACACAGACACACAGTCAAGCAACCAACAAACACACTATATCAATGGAAGAGACATCCACACTTGACACTGCCATAGCAAAGTCACAAAGCTGGACCCCACAACACACACATACACAAACACACACAAACACCCCTGCTCTTTCTCTTATAGGCATGCACAAGGGAACACACACACACACACACACACACACACACAGCACTCACACACTGTGTCGGGCAGAGCTGTCCACACTTGAACACGTCCTGACACACTCACAAACCTCGTACCCACAACAATCAGGACCACACCAAGACACAGAAATTCATGTTCGTTTGCTTATACACATACACAACGGGCCTCACAAACACACACACACACACCCTTCAACACACAACACACAACTAGATCAATGGCAGAGGCATCCACACTTGGCAGTGCCATAACAAACTCACAATGGTGGTCCCCACATCACACACATAGAAACAACCACACGAAACACCCATGGTCCTTTTCTGACAGACATCCACATAGGACCTCACACCCACACACACCCCCACATACACTCACACACAAAGAACTCACACAAGGTCCCTGGCAGGGCCATCCACACTTGGATGGACCCTACCAAACTCAAATACATGAACCCCAGAGCATACACTTACAACACAAACACACACAAACACCCATGGTCTTTTTTTCACACTCATACACAATGGGCCTCACACAAACACACACACATACACTCCGACACACAGCACACACACTAGGTCCGTGGCAGAGGCACCCACACTTGGAAACGCCATAGAAATCTCACAGCCGTGGTCCCGACACACACATACACCACATACACACACACACACACACAAATCCCATGATCTTTTTCTTATAGGCATACACAATGGTACGCCAAAACAGACACGCGCACACACACACACACACACACACATACACACAGAAAGGGAAACATGCCACTCACACAAGGCATCGAGGAGAGTCATCCACACCAGGCCACACTCTCAAACTCGCGAATGTGTCCCAGACACCACAAAATCACACAAAAAGCAAACACACACAGGGTTTTTCTTGCTGGCATCCTCATAGTGTCACACAAACACACGCACACACCCACACTCACACACACACACACACACACACACACACTGGGTGTGCGGGACACTCATCCACGCTTCACACTGCCAGAAAAAGTCACAAATGTGGTCACCAGAACATTCAAAAACAAAACAAACACACACAAACACCCATCGCCTTTTTCTGAAAGGCATACACAATGGGCCTCGCAAAGACACACACACACACACACAGCACTCACACAAGGTCCGCAGCAGAGGCATCCACAATTGGCACTGCCATAGCAAACTCAGAAAGATGGTCAACACAACACACACACATACAACAAACACACACAAACACCCATGGTCTTTTGGTTACAGGCATTCACAATGGGCATCACACACACACACAAACAAAAACAAAGCACTCACACAAGGTATCTGGGTATGAAATCCATGCTTGGCACAGAACTTTCCATCCCAAACATGTTAACAACAACACAAAACTAAACAACAAATACACAGGGTTTTTTCTTACAAATATCCACCGAGGGTCACACACAAACAAACACATTCACAAACACAGCACGCAGACTACGTCTCCGGCAGACACATCCACACATGTACCACCATACAAACTCACAATCGGGGACCTTACAACACACACAAACACTCATGGTACTCTTCTTAAGGCATGCAAAATGGGCATCACCACATATTGCCACACACACACACACACACATACACACAGACACACACAGACACACACACAAACATACCACTGACACAAGGTCCCCGGCAGAAGAATCCACATTTGCACCCCTAAAGCAAAGTCAAACAGGTGGTTCCCACAGCCCACACAGAATCAAAAAGACAAACAAACACCCATGATCTTTTTTCCTACAAGCACACACAATGAGAAAAAACACACAATCACACACACACACACAGTAGCTTTGCAACACATGCATCCACAATGGGCACTGCCAGAGCAAACTCACAAATGTGGTCCCACAGCACACACATACACAACAGACACACACAAAAACCATCGTCTTTTTCTTACAGGCATCCACATAGGACCATACACAAAGACACACATCACACACACTCACACAAACCATTTACACTAGTCTGCAGCAGAGGCGTCACACTTGGCACTGCCATTGCAAATTCAAAAATAAGATCCCCACAACACACACAAACACGACAAACACACATAAGCACGCATGGTCTTTTTCTTCTAGGTGTCCACCTAGGGCCTCACACACACACACACACACACACACGCGCACACACACACACACACACACTGACGCACTAACTCACACAGGTCTAGTGCAGAGGCTTCCACAAATGACCACGCCCTAAAAAACTCAAAAACATGGTCCACACAACACACTAGTACACAACAAAGACACACAAACTTACCCTCCTTTACTTATAGGCATACACCATGGGCCTCACACAAATACACACACACACAATCACACACACAGCACTCCCACGAGATTTCTGACAGAAGCGTCTACAATTGGACCCGCTCTAGCAAACTCACAAAGGTGGTCCCCACGTCACACACATACAGAAACACACACAAACACCCATGGTCTTTTCCTTACAGGCATCCACATAGGGCATCACACACACACACACACACACACACAAACACACAATATCAAAGACAGAGACATCCACTCTTGGAATCGCCATAGCAAACTCAAAAACGTGGTCCGCACAACACACATGTACACAACAAAGACACAGAAACACCCACGGGTTGCTCTTACAGCACACACAATGAGTCTCACACAAACACACAGACACACAGTCAAGCAACCAACAAACACACAATATCAATGGAAGAGAAATCCACACTTGACACTGCCATAGCAAAGTCACAAAGCTGGACCCCACAACACACACATACACAAACACACACAAACACCCCTGCTCTTTCTCTTATAGGCATGCACAAGGGACCACACACACACACACACACACACAGCACTCACACACTGTGTCGGGCAGAGCTGTCCACACTTGAACACGTCCTGACACACTCACAAACCTCGTACCCACAACAATCAGGACCACACCAAGACACAGAAATTCATGTTCGTTTGCTTATACACATACACAACGGGCCTCACAAACACACACACACACACACCCTTCAACACACAACACACAACTAGATCAATGGCAGAGGCATCCACACTTGGCAGTGCCATAACAAACTCACAATGGTGGTCCCCACATCACACACATAGAAAGAACCACACACAAACACCCATGGTCCTTTTCTGACAGACATCCACATAGGACCTCACACCCACACACACCCCCACATACACTCACACACAAAGAACTCACACAAGGTCCCTGGCAGGGCCATCCACACTTGGATGGACCCTACCAAACTCAAATACATGAACCCCACAGCATACACTTACAACACAAACACACACAAACACCCATGGTCTTTTTTTCACACTCATACACAATGGGCGTCACACAAACACATACACATACACTCCGACACACAGAACACACACTACGTCCGTGGCAGAGGCACCCACACTTGGAAACGCCATAGAAATCTCACAGCCGTGGTCCCGACACACACATACACCACACACACACACACACAAATCCCATGATCTTTTTCTTATAGGCATACACAATGGTACGCCAAAACAGACACGAGCACACACACACACACACACACACGCACACACACATAGAAAGGGAAACATTCCACTCACACAAGGCATCGAGGAGAGTCATCCACCAGGCCACACTCTCAAACTCGCAAATGTGTTCCCGACACCTCAAAATCACACAAAAAACAAACACACACAGGGTTTTCCCTGCTGGCATGCTCATAGTGTCACACAAACACACGCACACACCCACAATCACACACTCAAACACACACACACAAACACTGGGTGTGCGGGACAATCATCCACGCTTCACACTGCCAGAAAAAGTCACAAATGTGGTCAGCAGAACATTCAAAAACAAAACAAACACACACAAACACCCATCGCTGTTTTTTGAAAGGCATACACAATGGGCCTCGCAAAGACACACACACACACACACACACACACACAGCACTCACACACTGTGTTGGGCAGAGCTGTCCACACTTGAACACGTCCTGACACTCTCAGAAACCTCGTACCCAGAACAATCAGGACCACACCAAGACACAGAAATTCATGTTCGTTTGCTTGTACACATACACAACGGGCCTCACAAACACACACACACACACACACACTTCAACACACAACACACAACTAGGTCAATGGCAGAGGCATCCACACTTGGCAGTGCCATAACAAACTCACAATGGTGGTCCCCACATCACACACATAGAAACAACCACACACAAACACCCATGGTCCTTTTCTAAACAGACATCCACATAGGACCTCACACCCACACACACCCCCACATACACTCACACACAAAGAACTCACACAAGGTCCCTGGCAGGGCCATCCACACTTGGATGGACCCTACCAAACTCAAATACATGAACCCCACAGCATACACTTACAACACAAACACACACAAACACCCATGGTCTTTTTTTCACACTCATACACAATGGGCCTCACACAAACACACACACATACACTCCGACACACAGCACACACACTAGGTCCGTGGCAGAGGCACCCACACTTGGAAACGCCATAGAAATCTCACAGCCGTGGTCCCGACACACACACACACCACACACACACACACACACAAATCCCAAGATCTTTTTCTTATACGCATACACAATGGTACGCCAAAACAGACATGCGCACGCACACACACACACACACACACACACACACAGAAAGGGAAACATGCCACTCACACAAGGCATCGAGGAGAGTCATCCACACCAGGCCACACTCTCAAACTCGCAAATGTGTTCCCGACACCTCAAAATCACACAAAAAACAAACACACACAGGGTTTTTCTTGCTGGCATCCTCATAGTGTCACACAAACACACGCACACACCCACACTCACACACTCACACACACACACACACACACACACACACTGGGTGTGCGGGACAGTCATCCACGCTTCACACTGCCAGAAAAAGTCACAAATGTGGTCACCAGAACATTCAAAAACAAAACAAACACACACAAACACCCATCGCCTTTTTCTGAAAGGCATACACATTGGGCCTCGCAAAGACACACACACACACACACACACACACACAGCACTCACACAAGGTCCCCAGCAGAGGAATCCACAATTGTCACTGCCACAGCAAACTCAGAAAGATGGTCAACACAACACACACACATACAACAAACACACACAAACACCCATGGTCTTTTGGTTACAGGCATTCACAATGGGCATCACACAGACACAAAAACAAAAACATAGCACTCACACAAGGTATCTGGGTATGAAATCCATGCTTGGCACAGAACTTTCCATTCCCAAACATGTTCCCAACAACACAAAACTAAACAACAAATACACAGGGTTTTTTCTTACAAATATCCACCGAGGGTCACACACAAACAAACACATTCACAAACACAGCACGCAGACTACGTCTCCGGCAGACACATCCACACATGCACCACCATACAAACTCACAATCGATTACCCTACAACACACACAAACACTCATGGTACTCTTCTTAAGGCATGCAAAATGGGCATCACCACATATTGCCACACACACACACACACACACACACACACACAAACATACCACTGACACAAGGTCCCCGACAGAGGAATCCACATTTGCACCCCTAAAGCAAAGTCAAACAGGTGGTTCCCACAGCCCACACAGAATCTAAAAGACAAACAAACACCCATGATCTTTTTTCCTACAAGCACACACAATGAGATACAAACACACAATCAGACACACACACACAGTAGCTTTGCAACACACCCATCCACAATGGGCACTGCCAGAGCAAACTCACAAATGTGGTCCCACAGCACACACATACACAACAGACACACACAAAAACCACCGTCTTTTTCTTACAGGCATCCACATAGGACCATACACAAAGACACACATCACACACACTCACACAAACCATTTACACTAGTCTGCAGCAGAGGCGTCACACTTGGCACTGCCATTGCAAACTCAAAAATAAGATCCCCACAACACACACAAACACAACAAACACACAGAAGCACCCATGGTCTTTTTCTTCTAGGTGTCCACCTAGGGCCTCACACACACACACACACACACACACACACACAGACACACTAACTCACACAGGTCTACTGCAGAGGCTTCCACAAATGACCACGCCCTAAAAAACTCAAAAACATGGTCCACACAACACACTAGTACACAACAAAGACACACAAACTTACCCTCCTTTACTTATAGGCATACACCATGGGCCTCACACAAATACACATACACACACTCACACACACAGCACTCCCACGAAATTTCTGACAGAAGCGTCTACAATTGGACCCGCTCTAGCAAACTCACAAATGTGGTCCCCACATCACACACATACAGAAACACACACAAACACCCATGGTCTTTTCCTTACAGGCATCCACATAGGGCATCACACACACACACACACACACACACACAGACACACACACACACTATATCAAAGACAGAGACATCCACTCTTGGAATCGCCATAGCAAACTCAAAAACGTGGTCCGCACAACACACATGTACACAACAAAGACACAGAAACACCCACGGGTTGCTCTTAGAGCACACACAATGAGTCTCACACAAACACACAGACACACAGTCAAGCAACCAACAAACACACTATATCAATGGAAGAGACATCCACACTTGACACTGCCATAGCAAAGTCACAAAGCTGGACCCCACAACACACACATACACAAACACACACAAACACCCCTGCTCTTTCTCTTATAGGCATGCACAAGGGACCACACACACACACACACACACACAGCACTCACACACTGTGTCGGGCAGAGGTGTCCACACTTGAACACGTCCTGACACACTCACAAACCTCGTACCCACAACAATCAGGACCACACCGAGACACAGAAATTCATGTTCGTTTGCTTATACACATACACAACGGGCCTCACAAAGACACACACACACACACACACACTTCAACACACAACACACAACTAGATCAATGGCAGAGGCATCCACACTTGGCAGTGCCATAACAAACTCACAATGGTGGTCCCCACATCACACACATAGAAACAACCACACACAAACACCCATGGTCCTTTTCTGACAGACATCCACATAGGACCTCACACCCACACACACCCCCACATACACTCACACACAAAGAACTCACACAAGGTCCCTGGCAGGGCCATCCACACTTGGATGGACCCTACCAAACTCAAATACATCAACCCCACAGCATACACTTACAACACAAACACACACAAACACCCATGGTCTTTTTTTCACACTCATACACAATGGGCCTCACACAAACACACACACATACACTCCGACACACAGCACACACACTAGGTCCGTGGCAGAGGCACCCACACTTGGAAACGCCATAGAAATCTCACAGCCGTGGTCCCGACACACACATACACCACACACACACACACACAAATCCCATGATCTTTTTCTTATAGGCATACACAATGGTACGCCAAAACAGAAACGCGCACACACACACACACACACACACGCACACACACATAGAAAGGGAAACATGCCACTCACACAAGGCATCGAGGAGAGTCATCCACACCAGGCCACACTCTCAAACTCGCAAATGTGTCCCAGACACCACAAAATCACACAAAAAACAAACACACACAGGGTTTTTCTTGCTGGATCCTCATAGTGTCACACAAACACACGCACACACCCACACTCACACACTCACACACACACACACACACTGGGTGTGCGGGACACTCATCCACGCTTCACACTGCCAGAAAAAGTCACAAATGTGGTCACCAGAACATTCAAAAACAAAACAAACACACACAGACACCCATCGCTGTTTTCTGAAAGGCATAAACAATGGGAATCACCAAGACACACACACACACACACACACACACACACACACAGCACTCACACAAGGTCCCCAGCAGAGGCATCCACAATTGGCACTGCCGTAGCAAACTCAGAAAGATGGTCAATACAACACACACACATACAACAAACACACACAAACACCCATGGTCTTTTTGTTACAGGCATTCACAATGGGCATCACACACACACAAAAACAAAAACATAGCACTCACACAAGGTATCTGGGTATGAAATCCATGCTTGGCACAGAACTTTCCATTCCCAAACATGTTCCCAACAACACAAAAGTAAACAACAAATACACACGGTTTTTTCTTACAAATATCCACCGAGGGTCACACACAAACAAACACATTCACAAACACAGCACGCAGACTACGTCTCCGGCAGACACATCCACACATGCACCACCATACAAACTCACAATCGATTACCCTACAACACACACAAACACTCATGGTACTCTTCTTAAGGCATGCAAAATGGGCATCACCACATATTGCCACACACACACACACACACACAAACATACCACTGACACAAGGTCCCCGACAGAGGAATCCACATTTGCACCCCTAAAGCAAAGTCAAACAGGTGGTTCCCACAGCCCACACAGAATCAAAAAGACAAACAAACACCCATGATCTTTTTTCCTACAAGCACACACAATGAGATATAAACACACAATCAGACACACACACACAGTAGCTTTGCAACACACGCATCCACAATGGGCACTGCCAGAGCAAACTCACAAATGTGGTCCCACAGCACACACATACACAACAGACACACACAAAAACCACCGTCTTTTTCTTACAGGCATCCACATAGGACCATACACAAAGACACACATCACACACACTCACACAAACCATTTACACTAGTCTGCAGCAGAGGCGTCACACTTGGCACTGCCATTGCAAACTAGAAAATAAGATCCCCACAACACACACAAACACAACAAACACACATAAGCACCCATGGTCTTTTTCTTCTAGGTGTCCACCTAGGCCCTCACACACACACACACACACACACACACACACACACACTAACTCACACAGGTCTACTGCAGAGGCTTCCACAAATGACCACGCCCTAAAAAACTCAAAAACATGGTCCACACAACACACTAGTACACAACAAAGACACACAAACTTACCCTCCTTTACTTATAGGCATACACCATGGGCCTCACACAAATACACACACACACACTCACACACACAGCACTCCCACGAGATTTCTGACAGAAGCGTCTACAATTGGACCCGCTCTAGCAAACTCACAAAGGTGGTCCCCACATCACACACATACAGAAACACACACAAACACCCATGGTCTTTTCCTTACAGACATCCACATAGGGCATCACACACACACACACACACACACACACACACACTATATCAAAGACAGAGACATCCGCTCTTGGAATCGCCATAGCAAACTCAAAAACGTGGTCCGCACAACACACATGTACACAACAAAGACACAGAAACACCCACGGGTTGCTCTTAGAGCACACACAATGAGTCTCACACAAACACACAGACACACAGTCAAGCAACCAACAAACACACTATATCAATGGAAGAGACAACCACACTTGACACTGCCATAGCAAAGTCACAAAGCTGGACCCCACAACACACACATTCACAAACACACACAAACACCCCTGCTCTTTCTCTTATAGGCATGCACAAGAGACCACACACACACACACACACACACAGCACTCACACACTGTGTCGGGCAGAGCTGTCCACACTTGAACACGTCCTGACAGGCTCACAAACCTCGTACCCACAACAATCAGGACCACACCAAGACACAGAAATTCATGTTCGTTTGCTTATACACATACACAACCGGCCTCACAAACACACACACACACACACACACACTTCAACACACAACACACAACTAGATCAATGGCAGAGGCATCCACACTTGGCAGTGCCATAACAAACTCACAATGGTGGTCCCCACATCACACACATAGAAACAACCACACACAAACACCCATGGTCCTTTTCTGACAGACATCCACATAGGACCTCACACCCACACACACCCCCACATACACTCACACACAAAGAACTCACACAAGGTCCCTGGCAGGGCCATCCACACTTGGATGGACCCTACCAAACTCAAATACATGAACCCCACAGCATACACTTACAACACAAACACACACAAACACCCATTGTCTTTTTTTCACACTCATACACAATGGGCCTCACACAAACACACACACATACACTCCGACACACAGCACACACACTAGGTCCGTGGCAGAGGTACCCACAATTGGAAACGCCATAGAAATCTCACAGCCGTGGTCCCGACACACACATACACTACACACACACACACACACACACACACACACAAATCCCATAATCTTTTTCTTATAGGCATACACAATGGTACGCCAAAACCGACACACGCACACACCCACACTCACACACTCACACACACACACACACACACTGGGTGTGCGGGACAGTCATCCACGCTTCACACTGCCAGAAAAAGTCACAAATGTGGTCACCAGAACATTCAAAAACAAAACAAACACACACAAACACCCATCGCCTTTTTCTGAAAGGCATACACAATGGGCCTCGCAAGGACACACACACACACACACACACACACACAGCACTCACAGAAGGTCCCCAGCAGAGGCATCCACAATTGGCACTGCCGTAGTAAACTCAGAAAGATTGCCAACACAACACACACACATACAACAAACACACACAAACACCCATGGTCTTTTTGTTACAGGCATTCACAATGGGCATCACACACACACAAAAACCAAAACATAGCACTCACACAAGGTATCTGGGTATGAAATCCATGCTTGGCAAGAACTTTCCATTCCCAAACATGTTCCCAACAACACAAAACTAAACAACAAATACACAGGGTTTTTTCTTACAAATGTCCACCGAGGGTCACACACAAACAAACACATTCACAAACACAGCACGCAGACTACGTCTCCGGCAGACACATCCACACATGCACCACCATACAAACTCACAATCGATTACCCTACAACACACACAAACACTCATGGTACTCTTCTTAAGGCATGCAAAATGGGCATCACCACATATTGCCACACACACACACACACACACACACACACACAAACATAGCACTGACACAAGGTCCCCGGCAGAGGAATCCACATTTGCACCCCTAAAGCAAAGTCAAACAGGTGGTTCCCACAGCCCACACAGAATCAAAAAGACAAACAAACACCCATGATCTTTTTTCCTACAAGCACACACAATGAGATACAAACACACAATCAGACACACACACACAGTAGCTTTGCAACACACGCATCCACAATGGGCACTGCCAGAGCAAACTCACAAATGTGGTCCCACAGCACACACATACACAACAGACACACACAAAAACCACCGTCTTTTTCTTACAGGCATCCACATAGGACCATACACAAAGACACACATCACACACACTCACACAAACCATTTACACTAGTCTGCAGCAGAGGCGTCACACTTGGCACTGCCATTGCAAACTCAAAAATAAGATCCCCACAACACACACAAACACAACAAACACACAGAAGCACCCATGGTCTTTTTCTTCTAGGTGTCCACCTAGGGCCTCACACACACACACACACACACACACAGACACACTAACTCACACAGGTCTACTGCAGAGGCTTCCACAAATGACCACGCCCTAAAAAACTCAAAAACATGGTCCACACAACACACTAGTACACAACAAAGACACACAAACTTACCCTCCTTTACTTATAGGCATACACCATGGGCCTCACACAAATACACACACACACACTCACACACACAGCACTCCCACGAGATTTCTGACAGAAGCGTCTACAATTGGACCCGCTCTAGCAAACTCACAAAGGTGGTCCCCACATCACACACATACAGAAACACACACAAACACCCATGGTCTTTTCCTTACAGGCATCCACATAGGGCATCACACACACACACACACACACACACACACACAAACACACTATATCAAAGACAGAGACATCCAGTCTTGGAATCGCCATAGCAAACTCAAAAACGTGGTCCGCACAACACACATGTACACAACAAAGACACAGAAACACGCACGGTTTGCTCTTACAGCACACACAATGAGTCTCACACAAACACACAGACACACAGTCAAGCAACCAACAAACACACTATATCAATGGAAGAGACATCCACACTTGACACTGCCATAGCAAAGTCACAAAGCTGGACCCCACAACACACACATACACAAACACACACAAACACTCCTGCTCTTTCTCTTATAGGCATGCACAACGGACCACACACACACACACACACACACACACACACACACACACTGTGTCGGGCAGAGCTGTCCACACTTGAACACGTCCTGACACACTCACAAACCTCGTACCCACAACAATCAGGACCACACCAAGACACAGAAATTAATGTTCGTTTGCTTATACACATACACAACGGGCCACACAAACACACACACACACACCCTTCAACACACAACACACAACTAGATCAATGGCAGAGGCATCCACACTTGGCAGTGCCATAACAAACTCACAATGGTGGTCCCCACATCACACACATAGAAACAACCACACACAAACACCCATGGTCCTTTTCTGACAGACATCCACATAGGACCTCACACCCACACACACCCCCACATACACTCACACACAAAGAACTCACACAAGGTCCCTGGCAGGGCCATCCACACTTGGATGGACCCTACCAAACTCAAATACATGAACCCCACAGCATACACTTACAACACAAACACACACAAACACCCATTGTCTTTTTTTCACACTCATACACAATGGGCCTCACACAAACACACACACATACACTCCGACACACAGCACACACACTAGGTCCGTGGCAGAGGCACCCACACTTGGAAACACCATAGAAATCTCACAGCCGTGGTCCCGACACACACATACACCACATACACACACACACACACACAAATCCCATGATCTTTTTCTTATAGGCATACACAATGGTACGCCAAAACAGACACGCGCACACACACACACACACACACATACACACAGAAAGGGAAACGTGCCACTCACACAAGGCATCGAGGAGAGTCATCCACACCAGGCCACACTCTCAAACTCGCAAATGTGTTCCCGACACCTCAAAATCACACAAAAAACAAACACACACAGGGTTTTTCTTGCTGGCATCCTCATAGTGTCACACAAACACACGCACACACCCACACTCACACACTCACACACACACACACACACACACACTGGGTGTGCGGGACAGTCATCCACGCTTCACACTGCCAGAAAAAGTCACAAATGTGGTCACCAGAACATTCAAAAACAAAACAAACACACACAAACACCCATCGCCTTTTTCTGAAAGGCATACACAATGGGCCTCGCAAAGACACACACACACACACACACACACACACACACAGCACTCACACAAGGTCCCCAGCAGAGGAATCCACAATTGGCACTGCCACAGCAAACTCAGAAAGATGGTCAACACAACACACACACATACAACAAACACACAGAAACACCCATGGTCTTTTGGTTACAGGCATTCACAATGGGCATCACACAGACACAAAAACAAAAACATAGCACTCACACAAGGTATCTGGGTATGAAATCCATGCTTGGCACAGAACTTTCCATTCCCAAACATGTTCCCAACAACACAAATCTAAACAACAAATACACACGGTTTTTTCTTCAAATATCCACCGAGGGTCACACACAAACAAACACATTCACAAACACAGCACGCAGACTACGTCTCCGGCAGACACATCCACACATGCACCACCATACAAACTCACAATCGATTACCCTACAACACACACAAACACTCATGGTACTCTTCTTAAGGCATGCAAAATGGGCATCACCACATATTGCCACACACACACACACACACACACACACACACACACACAAACATACCACTGACACAAGGTCCCCGACAGAGGAATCCACATTTGCACCCCTAAAGCAAAGTCAAACAGGTGGTTCCCACAGCCCACACAGAATCAAAAAGACAAACAAACACCCATGATCTTTTTTCCTACAAGCACACACAATGAGATACAAACACACAATCAGACACACACACACAGTAGCTTTGCAACACACGCATCCACAATGGGCACTGCCAGAGCAAACTCACAAATGTGGTCCCACAGCACACACATACACAACAGACACACACAAAAACCACCGTCTTTTTCTTACAGGCATCCACATAGGACGATACACAAAGACACACATCACACACACTCACACAAACCATTTACACTAGTCTGCAGCAGAGGCGTCACACTTGGCACTGCCATTGCAAACTCAAAAATAAGATCCCCACAACACACACAAACACAACAAACACACAGAAGCACCCATGGTCTTTTTCTTCTAGGTGTCCACCTAGGGCCTCACACACACACACACACACACACACACACACACACAGACACACTAACTCACACAGGTCTACTGCAGAGGCTTCCACAAATGACCACGCCCTAAAAAACTCAAAAACATGGTCCACACAACACACTAGTACACAACAAAGACACACAAACTTACCCTCCTTTACTTATAGGCATACACCATGGGCCTCACACAAATACACATACACACACTCACACACACAGCACTCCCACGAAATTTCTGACAGAAGCGTCTACAATTGGACCCGCTCTAGCAAACTCACAAATGTGGTCCCCACATCACACACATACAGAAACACACACAAACACCCATGGTCTTTTCCTTACAGGCATCCACATAGGGCATCACACACACACACACACACACACACAGACACACACACACACTATATCAAAGACAGAGACATCCACTCTTGGAATCGCCATAGCAAACTCAAAAACGTGGTCCGCACAACACACATGTACACAACAAAGACACAGAAACACCCACGGGTTGCTCTTAGAGCACACACAATGAGTCTCACACAAACACACAGACACACAGTCAAGCAACCAACAAACACACTATATCAATGGAAGAGACATCCACACTTGACACTGCCATAGCAAAGTCACAAAGCTGGACCCCACAACACACACATACACAAACACACACAAACACCCCTGCTCTTTCTCTTATAGGCATGCACAAGGGACCACACACACACACACACACACACAGCACTCACACACTGTGTCGGGCAGAGGTGTCCACACTTGAACACGTCCTGACACACTCACAAACCTCGTACCCACAACAATCAGGACCACACCGAGACACAGAAATTCATGTTCGTTTGCTTATACACATACACAACGGGCCTCACAAAGACACACACACACACACACACACTTCAACACACAACACACAACTAGATCAATGGCAGAGGCATCCACACTTGGCAGTGCCATAACAAACTCACAATGGTGGTCCCCACATCACACACATAGAAACAACCACACACAAACACCCATGGTCCTTTTCTGACAGACATCCACATAGGACCTCACACCCACACACACCCCCACATACACTCACACACAAAGAACTCACACAAGGTCCCTGGCAGGGCCATCCACACTTGGATGGACCCTACCAAACTCAAATACATGAACCCCACAGCATACACTTACAACACAAACACACACAAACACCCATGGTCTTTTTTTCACACTCATACACAATGGGCCTCACACAAACACACACACATACACTCCGACACACAGCACACACACTAGGTCCGTGGCAGAGGCACCCACACTTGGAAACGCCATAGAAATCTCACAGCCGTGGTCCCGACACACACATACACCACACACACACACACACAAATCCCATGATCTTTTTCTTATAGGCATACACAATGGTACGCCAAAACAGAAACGCGCACACACACACACACACACACACGCACACACACATAGAAAGGGAAACATGCCACTCACACAAGGCATCGAGGAGAGTCATCCACACCAGGCCACACTCTCAAACTCGCAAATGTGTCCCAGACACCACAAAATCACACAAAAAACAAACACACACAGGGTTTTTCTTGCTGGATCCTCATAGTGTCACACAAACACACGCACACACCCACACTCACACACTCACACACACACACACACACTGGGTGTGCGGGACAGTCATCCACGCTTCACACTGCCAGAAAAAGTCACAAATGTGGTCACCAGAACATTCAAAAACAAAACAAACACACACAGACACCCATCGCTGTTTTCTGAAAGGCATAAACAATGGGAATCACCAAGACACACACACACACACACACACACACACACACACAGCACTCACACAAGGTCCCCAGCAGAGGCATCCACAATTGGCACTGCCGTAGCAAACTCAGAAAGATGGTCAATACAACACACACACATACAACAAACACACACAAACACCCATGGTCTTTTTGTTACAGGCATTCACAATGGGCATCACACACACACAAAAACAAAAACATAGCACTCACACAAGGTATCTGGGTATGAAATCCATGCTTGGCACAGAACTTTCCATTCCCAAACATGTTCCCAACAACACAAAAGTAAACAACAAATACACACGGTTTTTTCTTACAAATATCCACCGAGGGTCACACACAAACAAACACATTCACAAACACAGCACGCAGACTACGTCTCCGGCAGACACATCCACACATGCACCACCATACAAACTCACAATCGATTACCCTACAACACACACAAACACTCATGGTACTCTTCTTAAGGCATGCAAAATGGGCATCACCACATATTGCCACACACACACACACACACACAAACATACCACTGACACAAGGTCCCCGACAGAGGAATCCACATTTGCACCCCTAAAGCAAAGTCAAACAGGTGGTTCCCACAGCCCACACAGAATCAAAAAGACAAACAAACACCCATGATCTTTTTTCCTACAAGCACACACAATGAGATATAAACACACAATCAGACACACACACACAGTAGCTTTGCAACACACGCATCCACAATGGGCACTGCCAGAGCAAACTCACAAATGTGGTCCCACAGCACACACATACACAACAGACACACACAAAAACCACCGTCTTTTTCTTACAGGCATCCACATAGGACCATACACAAAGACACACATCACACACACTCACACAAACCATTTACACTAGTCTGCAGCAGAGGCGTCACACTTGGCACTGCCATTGCAAACTCAAAAATAAGATCCCCACAACACACACAAACACAACAAACACACATAAGCACCCATGGTCTTTTTCTTCTAGGTGTCCACCTAGGGCCTCACACACACACACACACACACACACACACACACACACTAACTCACACAGGTCTACTGCAGAGGCTTCCACAAATGACCACGCCCTAAAAAACTCAAAAACATGGTCCACACAACACACTAGTACACAACAAAGACACACAAACTTACCCTCCTTTACTTATAGGCATACACCATGGGCCTCACACAAATACACACACACACACTCACACACACAGCACTCCCACGAGATTTCTGACAGAAGCGTCTACAATTGGACCCGCTCTAGCAAACTCACAAAGGTGGTCCCCACATCACACACATACAGAAACACACACAAACACCCATGGTCTTTTCCTTACAGACATCCACATAGGGCATCACACACACACACACACACACACACACACACACACACACTATATCAAAGACAGAGACATCCGCTCTTGGAATCGCCATAGCAAACTCAAAAACGTGGCCCGCACAACACACATGTACACAACAAAGACACAGAAACACCCACGGCTTGCTCTTAGAGCACACACAATGAGTCTCACACAAACACACAGACACACAGTCAAGCAACCAACAAACACACTATATCAATGGAAGAGACAACCACACTTGACACTGCCATAGCAAAGTCACAAAGCTGGACCCCACAACACACACATTCACAAACACACACAAACACCCCTGCTCTTTCTCTTATAGGCATGCACAAGAGACCACACACACACACACACACACACAGCACTCACACACTGTGTCGGGCAGAGCTGTCCACACTTGAACACGTCCTGACAGGCTCAGAAACCTCGTACCCACAACAATCAGGACCACACCAAGACACAGAAATTCATGTTCGTTTGCTTATACACATACACAACCGGCCTCACAAACACACACACACACACACACACACTTCAACACACAACACACAACTAGATCAATGGCAGAGGCATCCACACTTGGCAGTGCCATAACAAACTCACAATGGTGGTCCCCACATCACACACATAGAAACAACCACACACAAACACCCATGGTCCTTTTCTGACAGACATCCACATAGGACCTCACACCCACACACACCCCCACATACACTCACACACAAAGAACTCACACAAGGTCCCTGGCAGGGCCATCCACACTTGGATGGACCCTACCAAACTCAAATACATGAACCCCACAGCATACACTTACAACACAAACACACACAAACACCCATTGTCTTTTTTTCACACTCATACACAATGGGCCTCACACAAACACACACACATACACTCCGACACACAGCACACACACTAGGTCCGTGGCAGAGGTACCCACAATTGGAAACGCCATAGAAATCTCACAGCCGTGGTCCCGACACACACATACACTACACACACACACACACACACACACACACACAAATCCCATAATCTTTTTCTTATAGGCATACACAATGGTACGCCAAAACAGACACACGCACACACCCACACTCACACACTCACACACACACACACACACACTGGGTGTGCGGGACAGTCATCCACGCTTCACACTGCCAGAAAAAGTCACAAATGTGGTCACCAGAACATTCAAAAACAAAACAAACACACACAAACACCCATCGCCTTTTTCTGAAAGGCATACACAATGGGCCTCGCAAGGACACACACACACACACACACACACACACAGCACTCACAGAAGGTCCCCAGCAGAGGCATCCACAATTGGCACTGCCGTAGTAAACTCAGAAAGATTGCCAACACAACACACACACATACAACAAACACACACAAACACCCATGGTCTTTTTGTTACAGGCATTCACAATGGGCATCACACACACACAAAAACCAAAACATAGCACTCACACAAGGTATCTGGGTATGAAATCCATGCTTGGCAAGAACTTTCCATTCCCAAACATGTTCCCAACAACACAAAACTAAACAACAAATACACAGGGTTTTTTCTTACAAATGTCCACCGAGGGTCACACACAAACAAACACATTCACAAACACAGCACGCAGACTACGTCTCCGGCAGACACATCCACACATGCACCACCATACAAACTCACAATCGATTACCCTACAACACACACAAACACTCATGGTACTCTTCTTAAGGCATGCAAAATGGGCATCACCACATATTGCCACACACACACACACACACACACACACACACAAACATAGCACTGACACAAGGTCCCCGGCAGAGGAATCCACATTTGCACCCCTAAAGCAAAGTCAAACAGGTGGTTCCCACAGCCCACACAGAATCAAAAAGACAAACAAACACCCATGATCTTTTTTCCTACAAGCACACACAATGAGATACAAACACACAATCAGACACACACACACAGTAGCTTTGCAACACACGCATCCACAATGGGCACTGCCAGAGCAAACTCACAAATGTGGTCCCACAGCACACACATACACAACAGACACACACAAAAACCACCGTCTTTTTCTTACAGGCATCCACATAGGACCATACACAAAGACACACATCACACACACTCACACAAACCATTTACACTAGTCTGCAGCAGAGGCGTCACACTTGGCACTGCCATTGCAAACTCAAAAATAAGATCCCCACAACACACACAAACACAACAAACACACAGAAGCACCCATGGTCTTTTTCTTCTAGGTGTCCACCTAGGGCCTCACACACACACACACACACACACACACACACACTAACTCACACAGGTCTACTGCAGAGGCTTCCACAAATGACCACGCCCTAAAAAACTCAAAAACATGGTCCACACAACACACTAGTACACAACAAAGACACACAAACTTACCCTCCTTTACTTATAGGCATACACCATGGGCCTCACACAAATACACACACACACACTCACACACACAGCACTCCCACGAGATTTCTGACAGAAGCGTCTACAATTGGACCCGCTCTAGCAAACTCACAAAGGTGGTCCCCACATCACACACATACAGAAACACACACAAACACCCATGGTCTTTTCCTTACAGGCATCCACATAGGGCATCACACACACACACACACACACACACACACAAACACACTATATCAAAGACAGAGACATCCAGTCTTGGAATCGCCATAGCAAACTCAAAAACGTGGTCCGCACAACACACATGTACACAACAAAGACACAGAAACACGCACGGTTTGCTCTTACAGCACACACAATGAGTCTCACACAAACACACAGACACACAGTCAAGCAACCAACAAACACACTATATCAATGGAAGAGACATCCACACTTGACACTGCCATAGCAAAGTCACAAAGCTGGACCCCACAACACACACATACACAAACACACACAAACACTCCTGCTCTTTCTCTTATAGGCATGCACAACGGACCACACACACACACACACACACACACACACTGTGTCGGGCAGAGCTGTCCACACTTGAACACGTCCTGACACACTCACAAACCTCGTACCCACAACAATCAGGACCACACCAAGACACAGAAATTAATGTTCGTTTGCTTATACACATACACAACGGGCCACACAAACACACACACACACACCCTTCAACACACAACACACAACTAGATCAATGGCAGAGGCATCCACACTTGGCAGTGCCATCACAAACTCACAATGGTGGTCCCCACATCACACACATAGAAACAACCACACACAAACACCCATGGTCCTTTTCTGACAGACATCCACATAGGACCTCACACCCACACACACCCCCACATACACTCACACACAAAGAACTCACACAAGGTCCCTGGCAGGGCCATCCACACTTGGATGGACCCTACCAAACTCAAATACATGAACCCCACAGCATACACTTACAACACAAACACACACAAACACCCATTGTCTTTTTTTCACACTCATACACAATGGGCCTCACACAAACACACACACATACACTCCGACACACAGCACACACACTAGGTCCGTGGCAGAGGCACCCACACTTGGAAACACCATAGAAATCTCACAGCCGTGGTCCCGACACACACATACACCACATACACACACACACACACACAAATCCCATGATCTTTTTCTTATAGGCATACACAATGGTACGCCAAAACAGACACGCGCACACACACACACACACACACATACACACAGAAAGGGAAACGTGCCACTCACACAAGGCATCGAGGAGAGTCATCCACACCAGGCCACACTCTCAAACTCGCAAATGTGTTCCCGACACCTCAAAATCACACAAAAAACAAACACACACAGGGTTTTTCTTGCTGGCATCCTCATAGTGTCACACAAACACACGCACACACCCACACTCACACACTCACACACACACACACACACACACTGGGTGTGCGGGACAGTCATCCACGCTTCACACTGCCAGAAAAAGTCACAAATGTGGTCACCAGAACATTCAAAAACAAAACAAACACACACAAACACCCATCGCCTTTTTCTGAAAGGCATACACAATGGGCCTCGCAAAGACACACACACACACACACACACACACACACACAGCACTCACACAAGGTCCCCAGCAGAGGAATCCACAATTGGCACTGCCACAGCAAACTCAGAAAGATGGTCAACACAACACACACACATACAACAAACACACAGAAACACCCATGGTCTTTTGGTTACAGGCATTCACAATGGGCATCACACAGACACAAAAACCAAAACATAGCACTCACACAAGGTATCTGGGTATGAAATCCATGCTTGGCACAGAACTTTCCATTCCCAAACATGTTCCCAACAACACAAATCTAAACAACAAATACACACGGTTTTTTCTTACAAATATCCACCGAGGGTCACACACAAACAAACACATTCACAAACACAGCACGCAGACTACGTCTCCGGCAGACACATCCACACATGCACCACCATACAAACTCACAATCGATTACCCTACAACACACACAAACACTCATGGTACTCTTCTTAAGGCATGCAAAATGGGCATCACCACATATTGCCACACACACACACACACACACACACACACACACACACACACACAAACATACCACTGACACAAGGTCCCCGACAGAGGAATCCACATTTGCACCCCTAAAGCAAAGTCAAACAGGTGGTTCCCACAGCCCACACAGAATCTAAAAGACAAACAAACACCCATGATCTTTTTTCCTACAAGCACACACAATGAGATACAAACACACAATCAGACACACACACACAGTAGCTTTGCAACACACGCATCCACAATGGGCACTGCCAGAGCAAACTCACAAATGTGGTCCCACAGCACACACATACACAACAGACACACACAAAAACCACCGTCTTTTTCTTACAGGCATCCACATAGGACGATACACAAAGACACACATCACACACACTCACACAAACCATTTACACTAGTCTGCAGCAGAGGCGTCACACTTGGCACTGCCATTGCAAACTCAAAAATAAGATCCCCACAACACACACAAACACAACAAACACACAGAAGCACCCATGGTCTTTTTCTTCTAGGTGTCCACCTAGGGCCTCACACACACACACACACACACACACACACACACACACAGACACACTAACTCACACAGGTCTACTGCAGAGGCTTCCACAAATGACCACGCCCTAAAAAACTCAAAAACATGGTCCACACAACACACTAGTACACAACAAAGACACACAAACTTACCCTCCTTTACTTATAGGCATACACCATGGGCCTCACACAAATACACATACACACACTCACACACACAGCACTCCCACGAAATTTCTGACAGAAGCGTCTACAATTGGACCCGCTCTAGCAAACTCACAAATGTGGTCCCCACATCACACACATACAGAAACACACACAAACACCCATGGTCTTTCCCTTACAGGCATCCACATAGGGCATCACACACACACACACACACACACAGACACACACACACACTATATCAAAGACAGAGACATCCACTCTTGGAATCGCCATAGCAAACTCAAAAACGTGGTCCGCACAACACACATGTACACAACAAAGACACAGAAACACCCACGGGTTGCTCTTAGAGCACACACAATGAGTCTCACACAAACACACAGACACACAGTCAAGCAACCAACAAACACACTATATCAATGGAAGAGACATCCACACTTGACACTGCCATAGCAAAGTCACAAAGCTGGACCCCACAACACACACATACACAAACACACACAAACACCCCTGCTCTTTCTCTTATAGGCATGCACAAGGGACCACACACACACACACACACAGCACTCACACACTGTGTCGGGCAGAGGTGTCCACACTTGAACACGTCCTGACACACTCACAAACCTCGTACCCACAACAATCAGGACCACACCAAGACACAGAAATTCATGTTCGTTTGCTTATACACATACACAACGGGCCTCACAAAGACACACACACACACACACACACTTCAACACACAACACACAACTAGATCAATGGCAGAGGCATCCACACTTGGCAGTGCCATAACAAACTCACAATGGTGGTCCCCACATCACACACATAGAAACAACCACACACAAACACCCATGGTCCTTTTCTGACAGACATCCACATAGGACCTCACACCCACACACACCCCCACATACACTCACACACAAAGAACTCACACAAGGTCCCTGGCAGGGCCATCCACACTTGGATGGACCCTACCAAACTCAAATACATGAACCCCACAGCATACACTTACAACACAAACACACACAAACACCCATGGTCTTTTTTTCACACTCATACACAATGGGCCTCACACAAACACACACACATACACTCCGACACACAGCACACACACTAGGTCCGTGGCAGAGGCACCCACACTTGGAAACGCCATAGAAATCTCACAGCCGTGGTCCCGACACACACATACACCACACACACACACACACAAATCCCATGATCTTTTTCTTATAGGCATACACAATGGTACGCCAAAACAGAAACGCGCACACACACACACACACACACACGCACACACACATAGAAAGGGAAACATGCCACTCACACAAGGCATCGAGGAGAGTCATCCACACCAGGCCACACTCTCAAACTCGCAAATGTGTCCCAGACACCACAAAATCACACAAAAAACAAACACACACAGGGTTTTTCTTGCTGGATCCTCATAGTGTCACACAAACACACGCACACACCCACACTCACACACTCACACACACACACACACACTGGGTGTGCGGGACAGTCATCCACGCTTCACACTGCCAGAAAAAGTCACAAATGTGGTCACCAGAACATTCAAAAACAAAACAAACACACACAGACACCCATCGCTGTTTTCTGAAAGGCATAAACAATGGGCCTCACCAAGACACACACACACACACACACACACACAGCACTCACACAAGGTCCCCAGCAGAGGCATCCACAATTGGCACTGCCGTAGCAAACTCAGAAAGATGGTCAATACAACACACACACATACAACAAACACACACAAACACCCATGGTCTTTTTGTTACAGGCATTCACAATGGGCATCACACACACACAAAAACAAAAACATAGCACTCACACAAGGTATCTGGGTATGAAATCCATGCTTGGCACAGAACTTTCCATTCCCAAACATGTTCCCAACAACACAAAACTAAACAACAAATACACAGGGTTTTTTCTTACAAATATCCACCGAGGGTCACACACAAACAAACACATTCACAAACACAGCACGCAGACTACGTCTCCGGCAGACACATCCACACATGCACCACCATACAAACTCACAATCGATTACCCTACAACACACACAAACACTCATGGTACTCTTCTTAAGGCATGCAAAATGGGCATCACCACATATTGCCACACACACACACACACACACACACACACACAAACATAGCACTGACACAAGGTCCCCGGCAGAGGAATCCACATTTGCACCCCTAAAGCAAAGTCAAACAGGTGGTTCCCACAGCCCACACAGAATCAAAAAGACAAACAAACACCCATGATCTTTTTTCCTACAAGCACACACAATGAGATACAAACACACAATCAGACACACACACACAGTAGCTTTGCAACACACGCATCCACAATGGGCACTGCCAGAGCAAACTCACAAATGTGGTCCCACAGCACACACATACACAACAGACACACACAAAAACCACCGTCTTTTTCTTACAGGCATCCACATAGGACCATACACAAAGACACACATCACACACACTCACACAAACCATTTACACTAGTCTGCAGCAGAGGCGTCACACTTGGCACTGCCATTGCAAACTCAAAAATAAGATCCCCACAACACACACAAACACAACAAACACACAGAAGCACCCATGGTCTTTTTCTTCTAGGTGTCCACCTAGGGCCTCACACACACACACACACACACACACACACACACTAACTCACACAGGTCTACTGCAGAGGCTTCCACAAATGACCACGCCCTAAAAAACTCAAAAACATGGTCCACACAACACACTAGTACACAACAAAGACACACAAACTTACCCTCCTTTACTTATAGGCATACACCATGGGCCTCACACAAATACACACACACACACTCACACACACAGCACTCCCACGAGATTTCTGACAGAAGCGTCTACAATTGGACCCGCTCTAGCAAACTCACAAAGGTGGTCCCCACATCACACACATACAGAAACACACACAAACACCCATGGTCTTTTCCTTACAGGCATCCACATAGGGCATCACACACACACACACACACACACACACACACAAACACACTATATCAAAGACAGAGACATCCAGTCTTGGAATCGCCATAGCAAACTCAAAAACGTGGTCCGCACAACACACATGTACACAACAAAGACACAGAAACACGCACGGTTTGCTCTTACAGCACACACAATGAGTCTCACACAAACACACAGACACACAGTCAAGCAACCAACAAACACACTATATCAATGGAAGAGACATCCACACTTGACACTGCCATAGCAAAGTCACAAAGCTGGACCCCACAACACACACATACACAAACACACACAAACACTCCTGCTCTTTCTCTTATAGGCATGCACAACGGACCACACACACACACACACACACACACACACACACTGTGTCGGGCAGAGCTGTCCACACTTGAACACGTCCTGACACACTCACAAACCTCGTACCCACAACAATCAGGACCACACCAAGACACAGAAATTAATGTTCGTTTGCTTATACACATACACAACGGGCCACACAAACACACACACACACACCCTTCAACACACAACACACAACTAGATCAATGGCAGAGGCATCCACACTTGGCAGTGCCATCACAAACTCACAATGGTGGTCCCCACATCACACACATAGAAACAACCACACACAAACACCCATGGTCCTTTTCTGACAGACATCCACATAGGACCTCACACCCACACACACCCCCACATACACTCACACACAAAGAACTCACACAAGGTCCCTGGCAGGGCCATCCACACTTGGATGGACCCTACCAAACTCAAATACATGAACCCCACAGCATACACTTACAACACAAACACACACAAACACCCATTGTCTTTTTTTCACACTCATACACAATGGGCCTCACACAAACACACACACATACACTCCGACACACAGCACACACACTAGGTCCGTGGCAGAGGCACCCACACTTGGAAACACCATAGAAATCTCACAGCCGTGGTCCCGACACACACATACACCACATACACACACACACACACACAAATCCCATGATCTTTTTCTTATAGGCATACACAATGGTACGCCAAAACAGACACGCGCACACACACACACACACACACATACACACAGAAAGGGAAACGTGCCACTCACACAAGGCATCGAGGAGAGTCATCCACACCAGGCCACACTCTCAAACTCGCAAATGTGTTCCCGACACCTCAAAATCACACAAAAAACAAACACACACAGGGTTTTTCTTGCTGGCATCCTCATAGTGTCACACAAACACACGCACACACCCACACTCACACACTCACACACACACACACACACACACTGGGTGTGCGGGACAGTCATCCACGCTTCACACTGCCAGAAAAAGTCACAAATGTGGTCACCAGAACATTCAAAAACAAAACAAACACACACAAACACCCATCGCCTTTTTCTGAAAGGCATACACAATGGGCCTCGCAAAGACACACACACACACACACACACACACACACACAGCACTCACACAAGGTCCCCAGCAGAGGAATCCACAATTGGCACTGCCACAGCAAACTCAGAAAGATGGTCAACACAACACACACACATACAACAAACACACAGAAACACCCATGGTCTTTTGGTTACAGGCATTCACAATGGGCATCACACAGACACAAAAACAAAAACATAGCACTCACACAAGGTATCTGGGTATGAAATCCATGCTTGGCACAGAACTTTCCATTCCCAAACATGTTCCCAACAACACAAATCTAAACAACAAATACACACGGTTTTTTCTTACAAATATCCACCGAGGGTCACACACAAACAAACACATTCACAAACACAGCACGCAGACTACGTCTCCGGCAGACACATCCACACATGCACCACCATACAAACTCACAATCGATTACCCTACAACACACACAAACACTCATGGTACTCTTCTTAAGGCATGCAAAATGGGCATCACCACATATTGCCACACACACACACACACACACACACACACACACACACACACACACAAACATACCACTGACACAAGGTCCCCGACAGAGGAATCCACATTTGCACCCCTAAAGCAAAGTCAAACAGGTGGTTCCCACAGCCCACACAGAATCTAAAAGACAAACAAACACCCATGATCTTTTTTCCTACAAGCACACACAATGAGATACAAACACACAATCAGACACACACACACAGTAGCTTTGCAACACACGCATCCACAATGGGCACTGCCAGAGCAAACTCACAAATGTGGTCCCACAGCACACACATACACAACAGACACACACAAAAACCACCGTCTTTTTCTTACAGGCATCCACATAGGACGATACACAAAGACACACATCACACACACTCACACAAACCATTTACACTAGTCTGCAGCAGAGGCGTCACACTTGGCACTGCCATTGCAAACTCAAAAATAAGATCCCCACAACACACACAAACACAACAAACACACAGAAGCACCCATGGTCTTTTTCTTCTAGGTGTCCACCTAGGGCCTCACACACACACACACACACACACACACACACACACACAGACACACTAACTCACACAGGTCTACTGCAGAGGCTTCCACAAATGACCACGCCCTAAAAAACTCAAAAACATGGTCCACACAACACACTAGTACACAACAAAGACACACAAACTTACCCTCCTTTACTTATAGGCATACACCATGGGCCTCACACAAATACACATACACACACTCACACACACAGCACTCCCACGAAATTTCTGACAGAAGCGTCTACAATTGGACCCGCTCTAGCAAACTCACAAATGTGGTCCCCACATCACACACATACAGAAACACACACAAACACCCATGGTCTTTCCCTTACAGGCATCCACATAGGGCATCACACACACACACACACACACACAGACACACACACACACTATATCAAAGACAGAGACATCCACTCTTGGAATCGCCATAGCAAACTCAAAAACGTGGTCCGCACAACACACATGTACACAACAAAGACACAGAAACACCCACGGGTTGCTCTTAGAGCACACACAATGAGTCTCACACAAACACACAGACACACAGTCAAGCAACCAACAAACACACTATATCAATGGAAGAGACATCCACACTTGACACTGCCATAGCAAAGTCACAAAGCTGGACCCCACAACACACACATACACAAACACACACAAACACCCCTGCTCTTTCTCTTATAGGCATGCACAAGGGACCACACACACACACACACACAGCACTCACACACTGTGTCGGGCAGAGGTGTCCACACTTGAACACGTCCTGACACACTCACAAACCTCGTACCCACAACAATCAGGACCACACCGAGACACAGAAATTCATGTTCATTTGCTTATACACATACACAACGGGCCTCACAAAGACACACACACACACACACACACTTCAACACACAACACACAACTAGATCAATGGCAGAGGCATCCACACTTGGCAGTGCCATAACAAACTCACAATGGTGGTCCCCACATCACACACATAGAAACAACCACACACAAACACCCATGGTCCTTTTCTGACAGACATCCACATAGGACCTCACACCCACACACACCCCCACATACACTCACACACAAAGAACTCACACAAGGTCCCTGGCAGGGCCATCCACACTTGGATGGACCCTACCAAACTCAAATACATGAACCCCACAGCATACACTTACAACACAAACACACACAAACACCCATGGTCTTTTTTTCACACTCATACACAATGGGCCTCACACAAACACACACACATACACTCCGACACACAGCACACACACTAGGTCCGTGGCAGAGGCACCCACACTTGGAAACGCCATAGAAATCTCACAGCCGTGGTCCCGACACACACATACACCACACACACACACACACAAATCCCATGATCTTTTTCTTATAGGCATACACAATGGTACGCCAAAACAGAAACGCGCACACACACACACACACACACACACGCACACACACATAGAAAGGGAAACATGCCACTCACACAAGGCATCGAGGAGAGTCATCCACACCAGGCCACACTCTCAAACTCGCAAATGTGTCCCAGACACCACAAAATCACACAAAAAACAAACACACACAGGGTTTTTCTTGCTGGATCCTCATAGTGTCACACAAACACACGCACACACCCACACTCACACACTCACACACACACACACACACTGGGTGTGCGGGACAGTCATCCACGCTTCACACTGCCAGAAAAAGTCACAAATGTGGTCACCAGAACATTCAAAAACAAAACAAACACACACAGACACCCATCGCTGTTTTCTGAAAGGCATAAACAATGGGCCTCACCAAGACACACACACACACACACACACACACACAGCACTCACACAAGGTCCCCAGCAGAGGCATCCACAATTGGCACTGCCGTAGCAAACTCAGAAAGATGGTCAATACAACACACACACATACAACAAACACACACAAACACCCATGGTCTTTTTGTTACAGGCATTCACAATGGGCATCACACACACACAAAAACAAAAACATAGCACTCACACAAGGTATCTGGGTATGAAATCCATGCTTGGCACAGAACTTTCCATTCCCAAACATGTTCCCAACAACACAAAACTAAACAACAAATACACAGGGTTTTTTCTTACAAATATCCACCGAGGGTCACACACAAACAAACACATTCACAAACACAGCACGCAGACTACGTCTCCGGCAGACACATCCACACATGCACCACCATACAAACTCACAATCGATTACCCTACAACACACACAAACACTCATGGTACTCTTCTTAAGGCATGCAAAATGGGCATCACCACATATTGCCACACACACACACACACACACACACACACACACAAACATACCACTGACACAAGGTCCCCGACAGAGGAATCCACATTTGCACCCCTAAAGCAAAGTCAAACAGGTGGTTCCCACAGCCCACACAGAATCAAAAAGACAAACAAACACTCATGATCTTTTTTCCTACAAGCACACACAATGAGATACAAACACACAATCAGACACACACACACAGTAGCTTTGCAACACACGCATCCACAATGGGCACTGCCAGAGCAAACTCACAAATGTGGTCCCACAGCACACACATACACAACAGACACACACAAAAACCACCGTCTTTTTCTTACAGGCATCCACATAGGACCATACACAAAGACACACATCACACACACTCACACAAACCATTTACACTAGTCTGCAGCAGAGGCGTCACACTTGGCACTGCCATTGCAAACTCAAAAATAAGATCCCCACAACACACACAAACACAACAAACACACAGAAGCACCCATGGTCTTTTTCTTCTAGGTGTCCACCTAGGGCCTCACACACACACACACACACACACACACACTAACTCTCACAGGTCTACTGCAGAGGCTTCCACAAATGACCACGCCCTAAAAAACTCAAAAACATGGTCCACACAACACACTAGTACACAACAAAGACACACAAACTTACCCTACTTTACGTATAGGCATACACCATGGGCCTCACACAAATACACACACACACACTCACACACACAGCACTCCCACGAGATTTCTGAGAGAAGCGTCTACAATTGGACCCGCTCTAGCAAACTCACAAAGGTGGTCCCCACATCACACACATACAGAAACACACACAAACACCCATGGTCTTTTCCTTACAGGCATCCACATAGGGCATCACACACACACACACACACACACACACACAAACACACTATATCAAAGACAGAGACATCCACTCTTGGAATCGCCATAGCAAACTCAAAAATGTGGTCCTTACAACACACATGTACACAACAAAGACACAGAAACACCCACGGGTTGCTCTTACAGCACACACAATGAGTCTCACACAAACACACAGACACACAGTCAAGCAACCAACAAACACACTATATCAATGGAAGAGACATCCACACTTGACACTGCCATAGCAAAGTCACAAAGCTGGACCCCACAACACACACATACACAAACACACACAAACACCCCTGCTCTTTCTCTTATAGGCATGCACAAGGGACCACACAAACACACACACACACACAGCACTCACACACTGTGTCGGGCAGAGCTGTCCACACTTGAACACGTCCTGAAACACTCACACACCTCGTACCCACAACAATCAGGACCACACCAAGACACAGAAATTCATGTTCGTTTGCTTATACACATACACAATGGGCCTCACATACACACACACACACACACACACACTTCAACACACAACACACAACTAGATCAATGGCAGAGGCATCCACACTTGGCAGTGCCATAACAAACTCACAATGGTGGTCCCCACATCACACACATAGAAACAACCACACACAAACACCCATGGTCCTTTTCTGACAGACATCCACATAGGACCTCACACCCACACACACCCCCACATACACTCACACACAAAGAACTCACACAAGGTCCCTGGCAGGGCCATCCACACTTGGATGGACCCTACCAAACTCAAATACATGAACCCCACAGCATACACTTACAACACAAACACACACAAACACCCATGGTCTTTTTTTCACACTCATACACAATGGGCCTCACACAAACACACACACATACACTCCGACACACAGCACACACACTAGGTCCGTGGCAGAGGCACCCACACTTGGAAACGCCATAGAAATCTCACAGCCGTGGTCCCGACACACACATACAACACACACGCACACACACACAGAAATCCCATGATCTTTTTCTTATAGGCATACACAATGGTACGCCAAAACAGACACACGAACACACACACACACACACACACACAGAAAGGGAAACATGCCACTCACACAAGGCATCGAGGAGAGTCATCCACACCAGGCCACACTCTCAAACACGCAAATGTGTTCCCGACACCTCAAAATCACACAAAAAACAAACACACACAGGGTTTTTTATTGCTGGCATCCTCATAGTGTCACACAAACACACGCACACACCCACACTCACAAACTCACACACACACACACACACTGGGTGTGCGGGACACTCATCCATGCTTCACACTGCCAGAAAAAGTCACAAATGTGGTCACCAGAACATTCAAAAACAAAACAAACACACACAAACACCCATCGCCTTTTTCTGAAAGGCATACACAATGGGCCTCGCAAAGACACACACACACACACACACACACACACACAGCACTCACACAAGGTCCCCAGCAGAGGCATCCACAATTGGCACTGCCATAACAAACTCAGAAAGATGGTCAACACACCACACACACATACAACAAACACACACAAACACCCATGGTCTTTTGGTTACAGGCATTCACAATGGGCATCACACACACACAAAAACAAAAACATAGCACTCAACACAAGGTATCTGGGTATGAAATCCATGCTTGGCACAGAACTTTCCATTCCCAAACATGTTCCCAACAACACAAAACTAAACAACAAATACACAGGGTTTTTTCTTACAACTATCCACCGAGGGTCACACACAAACAAACACATTCACAAACACAGCACGCAGACTACGTCTCCGGCAGACACATCCACACATGCACCACCATACAAACTCACAATCGATTACCCTACAACACACACAAACACTCATGGTACTCTTCTTAAGGCATGCAAAATGGGCATCACCACATATTGCCACACACACACACACACACACACACACACACACACAAACATACCACTGACACAAGGTCCCCGGCGAGGAATCCACATTCGCACCCCTAAAGCAAAGGCAAACAGGTGGTTCCCACAGCCCACACAGAATCAAAAAGACAAACAAACACCCATGATCTTTTTTCCTACAAGCACACACAATGAGATACAAACACACAATCAGACACACACACACAGTAGCTTTGCAACACACCCATCCACAATGGGCACTGCCAGAGCAAACTCACAAATGTGGTCCCACAGCACACACATACACAACAGACACACACAAAAACCACCGTCTTTTTCTTACAGGCATCCACATAGGACCATACACAAAGACACACATCACACACACTCACACAAACCATTTACACTAGTCTGCAGCAGAGGCGTCACACTTGGCACTGCCATTGCAAACTCAAAAATAAGATCCCCACAACACACACAAACACAACAAACACACATACGCACCCATGGTCTTTTTCTTCTAGGTGTCCACCTAGGGCCTCACACACACACACACACACACACACACTAACTCACACAGGTCTACTGCAGAGGCTTCCACAAATGACCACGCCCTAAAAAACTCAAAACCATGGTCCACACAACACACTAGTACACAACAAAGACACACAAACTTACCCTCCTTTACTTATAGGCATACACCATGGGCCTCACACAAATACACATACACACACTCACACACAGCACTCCCACGAGATTTCTGACAGAAGCGTCTACAATTGGACCCGCTCTAGCAAACTCACAAAGGTGGTCCCCACATCACACACATACAGAAACACACACAAACACCCATGGTCTTTCCCTTACAGGCATCCACATAGGGCATCACACACACGCACACACACACACACACACACACAAACACACTATATCAAAGACAGAGACATCCACTCTTGGAATCGCCATAGCAAACTCAAAAACGTGGTCCGCACAACACACATGTACACAACAAAGACACAGAAACACCCACGGGTTGCTCTTAGAGCACACACAATGAGTCTCACACAAACACACAGACACACAGTCAAGCAACCAACAAACACACTATATCAATGGAAGAGACATCCACACTTGACACTGCCATAGCAAAGTCACAAAGCTGGACCCCACAACACACACATACACAAACACACACAAACACCCCTGCTCTTTCTCTTATAGGCATGCACAACGGACCACACACACACACACACACACACACACACACACACTGTGTCGGGCAGAGCTGTCCACACTTGAACACGTCCTGACACACTCACAAACCTCGTACCCACAACAATCAGGACCACACCAAGACAGAGAAATTCATGTTCATTTGCTTATACACATACACAACGGGCCTCACAAACACACACACACACACCCTTCAACACACAACACACAACTAGATCAATGGCAGAGGCATCCACACTTGGCAGTGCCATAACAAACTCACAATGGTGGTCCCCACATCACACACATAGAAACAACCACACACAAACACCCATGGTCCTTTTCTGACAGACATCCACATAGGACCTCACACCCACACACACCCCCACATACACTCACACACAAAGAACTCACACAAGGTCCCTGGCAGGGCCATCCACACTTGGATGGACCCTACCAAACTCAAATACATGAACCCCACAGCATACACTTACAACACAAACACACACAAACACCCATGGTCTTTTTTTCACACTCATACACAATGGGCCTCACACAAACACACACACATACACTCCGACACACAGCACACACACTAGGTCTGTGGCAGAGGCACCCACACTTGGAAACGCCATAGAAATCTCACAGCCATGGTCCCGACACACGTACACCACATGCACACACACACACACAAATCCCATGATCTTTTTCTTATAGGCATACACAATGGTACGCCAAAACAGACACGCGCACACACACACACACACACACACACACACACACAGAAAGGGAAACGTGCCACTCACACAAGGCATCGAGGAGAGTCATCCACACCAGGCCACACTCTCAAACTCGCAAATGTGTTCCCGACACCTCAAAATCACACAAAAAACAAACACACACAGGGTTTTTCTTGCTGGCATCCTCATAGTGTCACACAAACACACGCACACACCCACACTCACACACACACACACACACACACTGGGTGTGCGGGACACTCATCCACGCTTCACACTGCCAGAAAAAGTCACAAATGTGGTCACCAGAACATTCAATATCAAAACAAACACACACAAACACCCATCGCCTTTTTCTGAAAGGCATACACAATGGGCCTCGCAAAGACACACACACACACACACAGCACTCACACAAGGTCCCCAGCAGAGGAATCCACAATTGGCACTGCCACAGCAAACTCAGAAAGATGGTCAACACAACACACACACATACAACAAACACACACAAACACCCATGGTCTTTTGGTTACAGGCATTCACAATGGGCATCACACACACACAAAAACAAAAACATAGCACTCACACAAGGTATCTGGGTATGAAATCCATGCTTGGCACAGAACTTTCCATTCCCAAACATGTTCCCAACAACACAAAACTAAACAACAAATACACAGGGTTTTTTCTTACAAATATCCACCGAGGGTCACACACAAACAAACACATTCACAAACACAGCACGCAGACTACGTCTCCGGCAGACACATCCACACATGTACCACCATACAAACTCACAATCGATTACCCTACAACACACACAAACACTCATGGTACTCTTCTTAAGGCATGCAAAATGGGCATCACCACATATTGCCACACACACACACACACACACACACACACACAAACATACCACTGACACAAGGTCCCCGGCAGAGGAATCCACATTCGCACCCCTAAAGCAAAGTCAAACAGGTGGTTCCCACAGCCCACACAGAATCAAAAAGACAAACAAACACCCATGATCTTTTTTTCCTACAAGCACACACAATGAGATACAAACACACAATCAGACACACACACAGTAGCTTTGCAACACACGCATCCACAATGGGCACTGCCAGAGCAAACTCACAAATGTGGTCCCACAGCACACACATACACAACAGACACACACAAAAACCATCGTCTTTTTCTTACAGGCATCCACATAGGACCATACACAAAGACACACACCACACACACTCACACAAACCATTTACACTAGTCTGCAGCAGAGGCGTCACACTTGGCACTGCCATTGCAAACTCAAAAATAAGATCCCCACAACACACACAAACACAACAAACACACATAAGCACCCATGGTCTTTTTCTTCTAGGTGTCCACCTAGGGCCTCACACACACACAAACACACACACACACACACACTAACTCACACAGGTCTACTGCAGAGGCTTCCACAAATGACCACGCCCTAAAAAACTCAAAAACATGGTCCACACAACACACTAGTACACAACAAAGACACACAAACTTACCCTCCTTTACTTATAGGCATACACCATGGGCCTCACACAAATACACACACACACACTCACACACACAGCACTCCCACGAGATTTCTGACAGAAGCGTCTACAATTGGACCCGCTCTAGCAAACTCACAAAGGTCGTCCCCATGTCAAGCACATACAGAAACACACACAAACACCCATGGTCTTTTCCTTACAGACATCCACATAGGGCATCACACACACACACACACACACACACACACACACTATATCAAAGACAGAGACATCCGCTCTTGGAATCGCCATAGCAAACTCAAAAACGTGGTCCGCACAACACACATGTACACAACAAAGACACAGAAACACCCACGGGTTGCTCTTAGAGCACACACAATGAGTCTCACACAAACACACAGACACACAGTCAAGCAACCAACAAACACACTATATCAATGGAAGAGACAACCACACTTGACACTGCCATAGCAAAGTCACAAAGCTGGACCCCACAACACACACATTCACAAACACACACAAACACCCCTGCTCTTTCTCTTATAGGCATGCACAAGAGACCACACACACACACACACACACACAGCACTCACACACTGTGTCGGGCAGAGCTGTCCACACTTGAACACGTCCTGACACACTCACAAACCTCGTACCCACAACAATCAGGACCACACCAAGACACAGAAATTCATGTTCGTTTGCTTATACACATACACAACCGGCCTCACAAACACACACACACACACACACACACTTCAACACACAACACACAACTAGATCAATGGCAGAGGCATCCGCACTTGGCAGTGCCATAACAAACCACAATGGTGGTCCCCACATCACACACATAGAAACAACCACACACAAACACCCATGGTCCTTTTCTGACAGACATCCACATAGGACCTCACACCCACACACACCCCCACATACACTCACACACAAAGAACTCACACAAGGTCCCTGGCAGGGCCATCCACACTTGGATGGACCCTACCAAACTCAAATACATGAACCCCACAGCATACACTTACAACACAAACACACACAAACACCCATGGTCTTTTTTTCACACTCATACACAATGGGCCTCACACAAACACACACACATACACTCCGACACACAGCACACACACTAGGTCCGTGGCAGAGGTACCCACAATTGGAAACGCCATAGAAATCTCACAGCCGTGGTCCCGACACACACATACACTACACACACACACACACACACACACACACACAAATCCCATAATCTTTTTCTTATAGGCATACACAATGGTACGACAAAACAGACACACGCACACACCCACACTCACACACTCACACACACACACACACACACTGGGTGTGCGGGACAGTCATCCACGCTTCACACTGCCAGAAAAAGTCACAAATGTGGTCACCAGAACATTCAAAAACAAAACAAACACACACAAACACCCATCGCCTTTTTCTGAAAGGCATACACAATGGGCCTCGCAAAGACACACACACACACACACACACACACACAGCACTCACACAAGGTCCCCAGCAGAGGCATCCACAATTGGCACTGCCGTAGCAAACTCAGAAAGATTGCCAACACAACACACACACATACAACAAACACACACAAACACCCATGGTCTTTTGGTTACAGGCATTCACAATGGGCATCACACACACACAAAAACCAAAACATAGCACTCACACAAGGTATCTGGGTATGAAATCCATGCTTGGCAAGAACTTTCCATTCCCAAACATGTTCCCAACAACACAAAACTAAACAACAAATACACAGGGTTTTTTCTTACAAATATCCACCGAGGGTCACACACAAACAAACACATTCACAAACACAGCACGCAGACTACGTCTCCGGCAGACACATCCACACATGCACCACCATACAAACTCACAATCGATTACCCTACAACACACACAAACACTCATGGTACTCTTCTTAAGGCATGCAAAATGGGCATCACCACATATTGCCACACACACACACACACACACACACACACACACACACACAAACATACCACTGACACAAGGTCCCCGGCAGAGGAATCCACATTTGCACCCCTAAAGCAAAGTCAAACAGGTGGTTCCCACAGCCCACACAGAATCAAAAAGACAAACAAACACCCATGATCTTTTTTCCTACAAGCACACACAATGAGATACAAACACACAATCAGACACACACACACAGTAGCTTTGCAACACACGCATCCACAATGGGCACTGCCAGAGCAAACTCACAAATGTGGTCCCACAGCACACACATACACAACAGACACACACAAAAACCACCGTCTTTTTCTTACAGGCATCCACATAGGACCATACACAAAGACACACATCACACACACTCACACAAACCATTTACACTAGTCTGCAGCAGAGGCGTCACACTTGGCACTGCCATTGCAAACTCAAAAATAAGATCCCCACAACACACACAAACACAACAAACACACAGAAGCACCCATGGTCTTTTTCTTCTAGGTGTCCACCTAGGGCCTCACACACACACACACACACACACACACACACACACACTAACTCACACAGGTCTACTGCAGAGGCTTCCACAAATGACCACGCCCTAAAAAACTCAAAAACATGGTCCACACAACACACTAGTACACAACAAAGACACACAAACTTACCCTCCTTTACTTATAGGCATACACCATGGGCCTCACACAAATACACACACACACACTCACACACACAGCACTCCCACGAGATTTCTGACAGAAGCGTCTACAATTGGACCCGCTCTAGCAAACTCACAAAGGTGGTCCCCACATCACACACATACAGAAACACACACAAACACCCATGGTCTTTTCCTTACAGGCATCCACATAGGGCATCACACACACACACACACACACACACACACACACTATATCAAAAACAGAGACATCCACTCTTGGAATCGCCATAGCAAACTCAAAAACGTGGTACGCACAACACACATGTACACAACAAAGACACAGAAACACCCACGGGTTGATCTTACAGCACACACAATGAGTCTCACACAAACACACAGACACACAGTCAAGCAACCAACAAACACACTATATCAATGGAAGAGACATCCACACTTGACACTGCCATAGCAAAGTCACAAAGCTGGACCCCACAACACACACATACACAAACACACACAAACACCCCTGCTCTTTGTCTTATAGGCATGCACAAGGGACCACACAAACACACACACACACACAGCACTCACACACTGTGTTGGGCAGAGCTGTCCACACTTGAACACGTCCTGACACACTCACACACCTCGTACCCACAACAATCAGGACCACACCAAGACACAGAAATTCATGTTCGTTTGCTTATACACATACACAATGGGCCTCACATACACACACACACTTCAACACACACTTCAACACACAACACACAACTAGATCAATGGCAGAGGCATCCACACTTGGCAGTGCCATAACAAACTCACAATGGTGGTCCCCACATCACACACATAGAAACAACCACACACAAACACCCATGGTCCTTTTCTGACAGACATCCACATAGGACCTCACACCCACACACACCCCCACATACACTCACACACAAAGAACTCACACAAGGTCCCTGGCAGGGCCATCCACACTTGGATGGACCCTACCAAACTCAAATACATGAACCCCACAGCATACACTTACAACACAAACACACACAAACACCCATGGTCTTTTTTTCACACTCATACACAATGGGCCTCACACAAACACACACACATACACTCCGACACACAGCACACACACTAGGTCCGTGGCAGAGGCACCCACACTTGGAAACGCCATAGAAATCTCACAGCCGTGGTCCCGACACACACATACAACACACACGCACACACACACAGAAATCCCATGATCTTTTTCTTATAGGCATACACAATGGTACGCCAAAACAGACACACGCACACACACACACACACACACACACACAGAAAGGGAAACATGCCACTCACACAAGGCATCGAGGAGAGTCATCCACACCAGGCCACACTCTCAAACTCGCAAATGTGTTCCCGGCACCTCAAAATCACACAAAAAACAAACACACACAGGGTTTTTCTTGCTGGCATCCTCATATTGTCACACAAACACACGCACACACCCACACTCACACACTCACACACACACACACACACTGGGTGTGCGGGACAGTCATCCACGCTTCACACTGCCAGAAAAAGTCACAAATGTGGTCACCAGAACATTCAAAAACAAAACAAACACACACAAACACCCATCGCCTTTTTCTGAAAGGCATACATATTGGGCCTCGCAAAGACACACACACACACACACACACACACAGCACTCACACAAGGTCCCCAGCAGAGGCATCCACAATTGGCACTGCCATAGCAAACTCAGAAATATTGCCAACACAACACACACACATACAACAAACACACACAAACACCCATAGTCTTTTGGTTACAGGCATTTACAATGGGCATCACACACACACAAAAACAGAAACATAGCACTCACACAAGGTATCTGGGTATGAAATCCATGCTTGGGAAGAACTTTCCATTCCAAAACATGTTCCCAACAACACAAAACTAAACAACAAATACACAGGGTTTTTTCTTACAAATATCCACCGAGGGTCACACACAAACAAACACATTCACAAACACAGCACGCAGACTACATCTCCAGCAGACACATCCACACATGCACCACCATACAAACTCACAATCGATTACCCTACAACACACACAAACACTCATGGTACTCTTCTTAAGGCATGCAAAATGGGCATCACCACATATTGCCACACACACACACACACACACACACACACACACACACAAACATAGCACTGACACAAGGTCCCCGGCAGAGGAATCCACATTTGCACCCCTAAAGCAAAGTCAAACAGGTGGTTCCCACAGCCCACACAAAATCAAAAAGACAAACAAACACCCATGATCTTTTTCCTACAAGCACACACAATGAGATACAAACACACAATCAGACACACACACAGTAGCTTTGCAACACACGCATCCACAATGGGCACTGCCAGAGCAAACTCACAAATGTGGTCCCACAGCACACACATACACAACAGACACACACAAAAACCATCGTCTTTTTCTTACAGGCATCCACATAGGACCATACACAAAGACACACATCACACACACTCACACAAACCATTTACACTAGTCTGCAGCAGAGGCGTCACACTTGGCACTGCCATTGCAAACTCAAAAATAAGATCCCCACAACACACACAAACACAACAAACACACAGAAGCACCCATGGTCTTTTTCTTCTAGGTGTCCACCTAGGGCCTCACACACACACACACACACACACACACACACACACACACTAACTCACACAGGTCTACTGCAGAGGCTTCCACAAATGACCACGCCCTAAAAAACTCAAAAACATGGTCCACACAACACACTAGTACACAACAAAGACACACAAACTTACCCTCCTTTACTTATAGGCATACACCATGGGCCTCACACAAATACACACACACACACTCACACACACAGCACTCCCACGAGATTTCTGACAGAAGCGTCTACAATTGGACCCGCTCTAGCAAACTCACAAAGGTGGTCCCCACATCACACACATACAGAAACACACACAAACACCCATGGTCTTTTCCTTACAGGCATCCACATAGGGCATCACACACACACACACACACACACACACACACACACACACTATATCAAAAACAGAGACATCCACTCTTGGAATCGCCATAGCAAACTCAAAAACGTGGTCCGCACAACACACATGTACACAACAAAGACACAGAAACACCCACGGGTTGCTCTTAGAGCACACACAATGAGTCTCACACAAACACACAGACACACAGTCAAGCAACCAACAAACACACTATATCAATGGAAGAGACATCCACACTTGACACTGCCATAGCAAAGTCAGAAAGCTGGACCCCACAACACACACATACACAAACACACACAAACACCCCTGCTCTTTGTCTTATAGGCATGCACAAGGGACCACACAAACACACACACACACACAGCACTCACACACTGTGTTGGGCAGAGCTGTCCACACTTGAACACGTCCTGACACACTCACACACCTCGTACCCACAACAATCAGGACCACACCAAGACACAGAAATTCATGTTCGTTTGCTTATACACATACACAATGGGCCTCACATACACACACACACTTCAACACACACTTCAACACACAACACACAACTAGATCAATGGCAGAGGCATCCACACTTGGCAGTGCCATAACAAACTCACAATGGTGGTCCCCACATCACACACATAGAAACAACCACACACAAACACCCATGGTCCTTTTCTGACAGACATCCACATAGGACCTCACACCCACACACACCCCCACATACACTCACACACAAAGAACTCACACAAGGTCCCTGGCAGGGCCATCCACACTTGGATGGACCCTACCAAACTCAAATACATCAACCCCACAGCATACACTTACAACACAAACACACACAAACACCCATGGTCTTTTTTTCACACTCATACACAATGGGCCTCACACAAACACACACACATACACTCCGACACACAGCACACACACTAGGTCCGTGGCAGAGGCACCCACACTTGGAAACGCCATAGAAATCTCACAGCCGTGGTCCCGACACACACATACAACACACACGCACACACACACAGAAATCCCATGATCTTTTTCTTATAGGCATACACAATGGTACGCCAAAACAGACACACGCACACACACACACACACACACACACAGAAAGGGAAACATGCCACTCACACAAGGCATCGAGGAGAGTCATCCACACCAGGCCACACTCTCAAACTCGCAAATGTGTTCCCGGCACCTCAAAATCACACAAAAAACAAACACACACAGGGTTTTTCTTGCTGGCATCCTCATATTGTCACACAAACACACGCACACACCCACACTCACACACTCACACACACACACACACACTGGGTGTGCGGGACAGTCATCCACGCTTCACACTGCCAGAAAAAGTCACAAATGTGGTCACCAGAACATTCAAAAACAAAACAAACACACACAAACACCCATCGCCTTTTTCTGAAAGGCATACATATTGGGCCTCGCAAAGACACACACACACACACACACACACACAGCACTCACACAAGGTCCCCAGCAGAGGCATCCACAATTGGCACTGCCATAGCAAACTCAAAAATATTGCCAACACAACACACACACATACAACAAACACACACAAACACCCATGGTCTTTTGGTTACAGGCATTTACAATGGGCATCACACACACACAAAAACAGAAACATAGCACTCACACAAGGTATCTGGGTATGAAATCCATGCTTGGCAAGAACTTTCCATTCCCAAACATGTTCCCAACAACACAAAATTAACAACAAATACACAGGGGTTTTTCTTACAAATATCCACCGAGGGTCACACACAAACAAACACATTCACAAACACAGCACGCAGACTACATCTCCAGCAGACACATCCACACATGCACCACCATACAAACTCACAATCGATTACCCTACAACACACACAAACACTCATGGTACTCTTCTTAAGGCATGCAAAATGGGCATCACCACATATTGCCACACACACACACACACACACACACACACACAAACATAGCACTGACACAAGGTCCCCGGCAGAGGAATCCACATTTGCACCCCTAAAGCAAAGTCAAACAGGTGGTTCCCACAGCCCACACAGAATCAAAAAGACAAACAAACACCCATGATCTTTTTTCCTACAAGCACACACAATGAGATACAAACACACAATCAGACACACACACAGTAGCTTTGCAACACACGCATCCACAATGGGCACTGCCAGAGCAAACTCACAAATGTGGTCCCACAGCACACACATACACAACAGACACACGCAAAAACCATCGTCTTTTTCTTACAGGCATCCACATAGGACCATACACAAAGACACACATCACACACACTCACACAAACCATTTACACTAGTCTGCAGCAGAGGCGTCACACTTGGCACTGCCATTGCAAACTCAAAAATAAGATCCCCACAACACACACAAACACAACAAACACACATAAGCACCCATGGTCTTTTTCTTCTAGGTGTCCACCTAGGGCCTCACACACACACACACACACACACACACACACACACACACACTAACTCACACAGGTCTACTGCAGAGGCTTCCACAAATGACCACGCCCTAAAAAACTCAAAAACATGGTCCACACAACACACTAGTACACAACAAAGACACACAAACTTACCCTCCTTTACTTATAGGCATACACCATGGGCCTCACACAAATACACACACACACACTCACACACACAGCACTCCCACGAGATTTCTGACAGAAGCGTCTACAATTGGACCCGCTCTAGCAAACTCACAAAGGTGGTCCCCACATCACACACATACAGAAACACACACAAACACCCATGGTCTTTTCCTTACAGGCATCCACATAGGGCATCACACACACACACACACACACACACACACACACACTATATCAAAAACAGAGACATCCACTCTTGGAATCGCCATAGCAAACTCAAAAACGTGGTCCGCACAACACACATGTACACAACAAAGACACAGAAACACCCACGGGTTGCTCTTAGAGCACACACAATGAGTCTTACACAAACACACATACACACAGTCAAGCAACCAACAAACACACTATATCAATGGAAGAGACATCCACACTTGACACTGCCATAGCAAAGTCACAAAGCTGGACCCCACAACACACACATACACAAACACACACAAACACCCCTGCTCTTTCTCTTATAGGCATGCACAAGGGACCACACACACACACACACAGCACTCACACACTGTGTCGGGCAGAGCTGTCCACACTTGAACACGTCCTGACACACTCACACACCTCGTACCCACAACAATCAGGACCACACCAAGACACAGAAATTCATGTTCGTTTGCTTATACACATACACAATGGGCCTCATATACACACACACACACACACACACTTCAACACACAACACACAACTAGATCAATGGCAGAGGCATCCACACTTGGCAGTGCCATAACAAACTCACAATGGTGGTCCCCACATCACACACATAGAAACAACCACACACAAACACCCATGGTCCTTTTCTGACAGACATCCACATAGGACCTCACACCCACACACACCCCCACATACACTCACACACAAAGAACTCACACAAGGTCCCTGGCAGGGCCATCCACACTTGGATGGACCCTACCAAACTCAAATACATCAACCCCACAGCATACACTTACAACACAAACACACACAAACACCCATGGTCTTTTTTTCACACTCATACACAATGGGCCTCACACAAACACACACACATACACTCCGACACACAGCACACACACTAGGTCCGTGGCAGAGGCACCCACACTTGGAAACACCATAGAAATCTCACAGCCGTGGTCCCGACACACACATACAACACACACGCACACACACACAGAAATCCCATGATCTTTTTCTTATAGGCATACACAATGGTACGCCAAAACAGACACACGCACACACACACACACACACACACACACACACAGAAAGGGAAACATGCCACTCACACAAGGCATCGAGGAGAGTCATCCACACCAGGCCACACTCTCAAACTCGCAAATGTGTTCCCGGCACCTCAAAATCACACAAAAAACAAACACACACAGGGTTTTTCTTGCTGGCATCCTCATAGTGTCACACAAACACACGCACACACCCACACTCACACACTCACACACACACACAAACTGGGTGTGCGGGACAGTCATCCACGCTTCACACTGCCAGAAAAAGTCACAAATGTGGTCACCAGAACATTCAAAAACTTAACAAACACACACAAACACCCATCGCCTTTTTCTGAAGGCATACATATTGGGCCTCGCAAAGACACACACACACACACACACACACAGCACTCACACAAGGTCCCCAGCAGAGGCATCCACAATTGGCACTGCCATAGCAAACTCAGAAATATTGCCAACACAACACACACACATACAACAAACACACACAAACACCCATGGTCTTTTGGTTACAGGCATTTACAATGGGCATCACACACACACAAAAACAGAAACATAGCACTCACACAACGTATCTGGGTATGAAATCCATGCTTGGCAAGAACTTTCCATTCCCAAACATGTTCCCAACAACACAAAACTAAACAACAAATACACAGGGTTTTTTCTTACAAATATCCACCGAGGGTCACACACAAACAAACACATTCACAAACACAGCACGCAGACTACATCTCCAGCAGACACATCCACACATGCACCACCATACAAACTCACAATCGATTACCCTACAACACACACAAACACTCATGGTACTCTTCTTAAGGCATGCAAAATGGGCATCACCACATATTGCCACACACACACACACACACACACACACACACACACAAACATAGCACTGACACAAGGTCCCCGGCTAGGAATCCACATTTGCACCCCTAAAGCAAAGTCAAACAGGTGGTTCCCACAGCCCACACAGAATCAAAAAGACAAACAAACACCCATGATCTTTTTTCCTACAAGCACACACAATGAGATACAAACACACAATCAGACACACACACACAGTAGCTTTGCATCACACGCATCCACAATGGGCACTGCCAGAGCAAACTCACAAATGTGGTCCCACAGCACACACATACACAACAGACACACACAAAAACCACCGTCTTTTTCTTACAGGCATCCACATAGGACCATACACAAAGACACACATCACACACACTCACACAAACCATTTACACTAGTCTGCAGCAGAGGCGTCACACTTGGCACTGCCATTGCAAACTCAAAAATAAGATCCCCACAACACACACAAACACAACAAACACACAGAAGCACCCATGGTCTTTTTCTTCTAGGTGTCCACCTAGGGCCTCACACACACACACACACACACACACACACACACACACACACTAACTCACACAGGTCTACTGCAGAGGCTTCCACAAATGACCACGCCCTAAAAAACTCAAAAACATGGTGCACACAATACACTAGTACACAACAAAGACACACAAACTTACCCTCCTTTACTTATAGGCATACACCATGGGCCTCACACAAATACACACACACACACTCACACACACAGCACTCCCACGAGATTTCTGACAGAAGCGTCTACAATTGGACCCGCTCTAGCAAACTCACAAAGGTGGTCCCCACATCACACACATACAGAAACACACACAAACACCCATGGTCTTTTCCTTACAGGCATCCACATAGGGCATCACACACACACACACACACACACACACACACTATATCAAAGACAGAGACATCCACTCTTGGAATCGCCATAGCAAACTCAAAAACGTGGTCCGCACAACACACATGTACACAACAAAGACACAGAAACACCCACGGCTTGCTCTTAGAGCACACACAATGAGTCTCACACAAACACACAGACACACAGTCAAGCAACCAACAAACACACTATATCAATGGAAGAGACATCCACACTTGACACTGCCATAGCAAAGTCACAAAGCTGGACCCCACAACACACACATACACAAACACACACAAACACTCCTGCTCTTTCTCTTATAGGCATGCACAAGGGACCACACACACACACACACACACACACAGCACTCACACACTGTGTCGGGCAGAGCTGTCCACACTTGGACACGTCCTGACACACTCACACACCTCGTACCCACAACAATCAGGACCACACCAAGACACAGAAATTCATGTTCGTTTGCTTATACACATACACAATGGGCCTCACAAACACACACACACACACACACAAAACTTCAACACACAACACACAACTAGATCAATGGCAGAGGCATCCACACTTGGCAGTGCCATAACAAACTCACAATGGTGGTCCCCACATCACACACATAGAAACAACCACACACAAACACCCATGGTCCTTTTCTGACAGACATCCACATAGGACCTCACACCCACACACACCCCCACATACACTCACACACAAAGAATTCACACAAGGTCCCTGGCAGGGCCATCCACACTTGGATGGACCCTACCAAACTCAAATACATGAACCCCACAGCATACACTTACAACACAAACACACACAAACACCCATGGTCTTTTTTTCACACTCATACACAATGGGCCTCACACAAACACACACACATACACTCCGACACACAGCACACACACTAGGTCCGTGGCAGAGGCACCCACACTTGGAAACGCCATAGAAATCTCACAGCCGTGGTCCCGACACACACATACACCACACACACACACACACACACACAAATCCCATGATCTTTTTCGTCTAGGCATACACAATGGTACGCCAAAACAGACACGCGCACACACACACACACACACACACACACACACACAGAAAGGGAAACATGCCACTCACACAAGGCATCGAGGAGAGTCATCCACACCAGGCCACACTCTCAAACTCGCAAATGTGTTCCTGACACCTCAAAATCACTCAAAAAAGAAACACACACAGGGTTTTTCTTGCTGGCATCCTCATAGTGTCACACAAACACACGCACACACCAACACTCACACACTCACACACACACACACACAAACTGGGTGTGCGGGACAGTCATCCACGCTCACACTGCCAGAAAAAGACACAAATGTGGTCACCAGAACATTCAAAAACGAAACAAACACACACAAACACCCATCGCCTTTTTCTGAAAGGCATACACAATGGGCCTCGCAAGGACACACACACACACACACACACAGCCCTCACACAAGGTCCCCAGCAGAGGCATCCACAATTGGCACTGCCATAGCAAACTCAGAAAGATGGTCAACACAACACACACACATACAACAAACACACACAAACACCCATGGTCTTTTGGTTACAGGCATTCACAATGGGCATCACACACACACAAAAACAAAAACATAGCACTCACACAAGGTATCTGGGTATGAAATCCATGCTCGGCACAGAACTTTCCATTCCCAAACATGTTCCCAACAACACAAAACTAAACAACAAATACACAGGGTTTTTTCCTACAAATATCCACCGAGGGTCACACACAAACAAACACTTTCACAAACACAGCATGTAGACTTCGTCTCCGGCAGACACATCCACACATGCACCACCATACAAACTCACAATCGAGGACCGTACAACACACACAAACACTCATGGTACTCTTCTTAAGGCATGCAAAATGGGCATCACCACATATTGCCACACACACACACACACACACACACACACAAACATACGACTGACACAAGGTCCCCGGCAGAGGAATCCACATTTGCACCCCTAAAGCAAAGTCAAACAGGTGGTTCCCACAGCCCACACAGAATCAAAAGGACAAGCAAACACCCATGAACTTTTTTCCTACAAGCACACACAATGAGATACAAACACACAATCAGACACACACACACAGTAGCTTTGCAACACACGAATCCACAATGGGCACTGCCAGAGCAAACTCACAAATGTGGTCCCACAGCACACACATACACAACAGACACACACAAAAACCATCGTCTTTTTCTTCCAGGCATCCACATAGGACCATACACAAAGACACACATCACACACACTCACACAAACCATTTACACTAGTCTGCAGCAGAGGCGTCACACTTGGCACTGCCATTGCAAACTCAAATATAAGATCCCCACAACACACACATACACAACAAACACACATAAGCACCCATGGTCTTTTCTTCTAGGTGTCCACCTAGGGCCTCACACACACACACACACACACACACACACACACACACACACACACAGACACACTAACTCACACAGGTCTACTGCAGAGGCTTCCACAAATGACCACGCCCTAAAAAACTCAAAAACATGGTCCACACAACACACTAGTACACAACAAAGACACACAAACTTACCCTCCTTTACTTATAGGCATACACCATGGGCCTCACACAAATACACACACACACACTCACACACACAGCACTCCCACGAGATTTCTCACAGAAGCGTATACAATTGGACCCGCTCTAGCAAATTCACAAGGTGGTCCCCACATCACACACATACAGAAACACACACAAACACCCATGGTCTTTTTCTTACAGGCATCCACATAGGGCATCACACACACGCACACACACACACACACACACAAACACACTATATCAAAGACAGAGACATCCACTCTTGGAATCGCCATAGCAAACTCAAAAACGTGGTCCGCACAACACACATGTACACAACAAAGACACAGAAACACCCACGGGTTGCTCTTACAGCACACACAATGAGTCTCACACAAACACCCAGACACACAGTCAAGCAACCAACAAACACACTATATCAATGGAAGAGACATCCACACTTGACACTGCCATAGCAAAGTCACAAAGCTGGACCCCACAACACACATACACAAACACACACAAACACCCCTGCTCTTTCTCTTATAGGCATGCACAACGGACCACACACACACACACACACACACACACAGCACTCACACACTGTGTCGGGCAGAGCTGTCCACACTTGAACACGTCCTGACACACTCACACACCTCGTACCCACAACAATCAGGACCACACCAAGACACAGAAATTCATGTTCGTTTGCTTATACACATACACAACGGGCCTCACACACACACACACACACTTCAACACACAACACACAACTAGATCAATGGCAGAGGCATCCACACTTGGCAGTGCCATAACAAACTCACAATGGTGGTCCCCACATCACACACATAGAAACAACCACACACAAACACCCATGGTCCTTTTCTGACAGACATCCACATAGGACCTCACACCCACACACACCCCCACATACACTCACACACAAAGAACTCACACAAGGTCCCTGGCAGGGCCATCCACACTTGGATGGACCCTACCAAACTCAAATACATGAACCCCACAGCATACACTTACAACACAAACACACACAAACACCCATGGTCTTTTTTTCACACTCATACACAATGGGCCTCACACAAACACACACACATACACTCCGACACACAGCACACACACTAGGTCCGTGGCAGAGGCACCCACACTTGGAAACGCCATAGAAATCTCACAGCCGTGCTCCCGACACACACATACACCACACACACACACACACACACAAATCCCTTGATCTTTTTCTTATAGGCATACACAATGGTACGCCAAAACAGACACGCGCACACACACACACACACACACACACACAGAAAGGGAAACATGCCACTCACACAAGGCATCGAGGAGAGTCATCCACACCAGGCCACACTCTCAAAATCGCAAATGTGTTCCCGACACCTCAAAATCACACAAAAAACAAACACACACAGGGTTTTTCTTGCTGGCATCCTCATAGCGTCACACAAACACACGCACACACCCACACTCACACACTCACACACACACACACACTGGGTGTGCGGGACACTCATCCACGCTTCACACTGCCAGAAAATGTCACAAATGTGGTCACCAGAACATTCAAAATCAAAACAAACACACACAAACACCCATCGCCTTTTTCTGAAAGGCATACACAGTGGGCCTCGCAAAGACACACACACACACACACATCACACACACACACAGCCCTCACACAAGGTCCCCAGCAGAGGCATCCACAATTAGCACTGCCATAGCAAACTCAGAAAGATGGTCAACACAACACACACACACAACAAACACACACAAACACCCATGGTCTTTTGGTTACAGGCATTCACAATGGGTATCACACACACACAAAAACAAAAACATAGCACTCACACAAGGTATCTGGGTATGAAATCCATGCTTGGCACAGAACTTTCCATTCCCAAACATGTTCCCAACAACACAAAACTAAACAACAAATACACAGGGTTTTTTCTTACAAATATCCACCGAGGATCACACACAAACAAACACATTCACAAACACAGCACGCAGACTACGTCTCCGGCAGACACATCCACACATGCACCACCATAAAAACTCACAATTGATTACCCTACAACACACACAAACACTCATGGTACTCTTCTTAAGGCATGCAAAATGGGCATCACCACATATTGCCACACACACACACACACACACACACACACACACACACTATATCAAAGACAGAGACATCCACTCTTGGAATCGCCATAGCAAACACAAAAACGTGGTCCGCACAACACACATGTACACAACAAATACACAGAAACACCCACGGGTTGCTCTTACAGCACACACAATGAGTCTCACACAAACACCCAGACACACAGTCAAGCAACCAACAAACACACTATATCAATGGAAGAGACATCCACACTTGACACTGCCATAGCAAAGTCACAAAGCTGGACCCCACAACACACACACACACACACACACACAAACATACCACTGACACAAGGTCCCCGGCAGAGGAATCCACATTTGCACCCCTAAAGCAAAGTCAAACAGGTGGTTCCCAAAGCCCACACAGAATCAAAAAGACAAACAAACACCCATGATCTTTTTTCCTACAAGCACACACAATGAGATACAAACACACAATCAGACACACACACACAGTAGCTTTGCAACACACGCATCCACAATGGGCACTGCCAGAGCAAACTCACAAATGTGGTCCCACAGCACACACATACACAACAGACACACACAAAAACCACCGTCTTTTTCTTACAGGCATCCACATAGGACCATACACAAAGACACACATCACACACACTCACACAAACCATTTACACTAGTCTGCAGCAGAGGCGTCACACTTGGCACTGCCATTGCAAACTCAAAAATAAGATCCCCACAACACACACAAACACAACAAACACACAGAAGCACCCATGGTCTTTTTCTTCTAGGTGTCCACCGAGGGCCTCACACACACACACACACACACACACACACACACACACACAAGGACACACTAACTCACACAGGTCTACTGCAGAGGCTTCCACAAATGACCATGCCCTAAAAAACTCAAAAACATGGTCCACACAACACACTAGTACACAACAAAGACACACAACCTTACCCTCCTTTACTTATAGGCATACACCATGGGCCTCACACAAATACACACACACACACTCACACACACAGCACTCCCACGAGATTTCTGACAGAAGCGTCTACAATTGGACCCGCTCTAGCAAACTCACAAAGGTCGTCCCCATGTCAAGCACATACAGAAACACACACAAACACCCATGGTCTTTTCCTTACAGACATCCACATAGGGCATCACACACACACACACACACACACACACACACACTATATCAAAGACAGAGACATCCGCTCTTGGAATCGCCATAGCAAACTCAAAAACGTGGTCCGCACAACACACATGTACACAACAAAGACACAGAAACACCCACGGGTTGCTCTTAGAGCACACACAATGAGTCTCACACAAACACACAGACACACAGTCAAGCAACCAACAAACACACTATATCAATGGAAGAGACAACCACACTTGACACTGCCATAGCAAAGTCACAAAGCTGGACCCCACAACACACACATTCACAAACACACACAAACACCCCTGCTCTTTCTCTTATAGGCATGCACAAGAGACCACACACACACACACACACACACAGCACTCACACACTGTGTCGGGCAGAGCTGTCCACACTTGAACACGTCCTGACACACTCACAAACCTCGTACCCACAACAATCAGGACCACACCAAGACACAGAAATTCATGTTCGTTTGCTTATACACATACACAACCGGCCTCACAAACACACACACACACACACACTTCAACACACAACACACAACTAGATCAATGGCAGAGGCATCCGCACTTGGCAGTGCCATAACAAACCACAATGGTGGTCCCCACATCACACACATAGAAACAACCACACACAAACACCCATGGTCCTTTTCTGACAGACATCCACATAGGACCTCACACCCACACACACCCCCACATACACTCACACACAAAGAACTCACACAAGGTCCCTGGCAGGGCCATCCACACTTGGATGGACCCTACCAAACTCAAATACATGAACCCCACAGCATACACTTACAACACAAACACACACAAACACCCATGGTCTTTTTTTCACACTCATACACAATGGGCCTCACACAAACACACACACATACACTCCGACACACAGCACACACACTAGGTCCGTGGCAGAGGTACCCACAATTGGAAACGCCATAGAAATCTCACAGCCGTGGTCCCGACACACACATACACTACACACACACACACACACACACACACACAAATCCCATAATCTTTTTCTTATAGGCATACACAATGGTACGACAAAACAGACACACGCACACACCCACACTCACACACTCACACACACACACACACACACTGGGTGTGCGGGACAGTCATCCACGCTTCACACTGCCAGAAAAAGTCACAAATGTGGTCACCAGAACATTCAAAAACAAAACAAACACACACAAACACCCATCGCCTTTTTCTGAAAGGCATACACAATGGGCCTCGCAAAGACACACACACACACACACACACACAGCACTCACACAAGGTCCCCAGCAGAGGCATCCACAATTGGCACTGCCGTAGCAAACTCAGAAAGATTGCCAACACAACACACACACATACAACAAACACACACAAACACCCATGGTCTTTTGGTTACAGGCATTCACAATGGGCATCACACACACACAAAAACCAAAACATAGCACTCACACAAGGTATCTGGGTAAGAAATCCATGCTTGGCAAGAACTTTCCATTCCCAAACATGTTCCCAACAACACAAAACTAAACAACAAATACACAGGGTTTTTTCTTACAAATATCCACCGAGGGTCACACACAAACAAACACATTCACAAACACAGCACGCAGACTACGTCTCCGGCAGACACATCCACACATGCACCACCATACAAACTCACAATCGATTACCCTACAACACACACAAACACTCATGGTACTCTTCTTAAGGCATGCAAAATGGGCATCACCACATATTGCCACACACACACACACACACACACACACACACACAAACATACCACTGACACAAGGTCCCCGGCAGAGGAATCCACATTTGCACCCCTAAAGCAAAGTCAAACAGGTGGTTCCCACAGCCCACACAGAATCAAAAAGACAAACAAACACCCATGATCTTTTTTCCTACAAGCACACACAATGAGATACAAACACACAATCAAACACACACACACACAGTAGCTTTGCAACACACGCATCCACAATGGGCACTGCCAGAGCAAACTCACAAATGTGGTCCCACAGCACACACATACACAACAGACACACACAAAAACCACCGTCTTTTTCTTACAGGCATCCACATAGGACCATACACAAAGACACACATCACACACACTCACACAAACCATTTACACTAGTCTGCAGCAGAGGCGTCACACTTGGCACTGCCATTGCAAACTCAAAAATAAGATCCCCACAACACACACAAACACAACAAACACACAGAAGCACCCATGGTCTTTTTCTTCTAGGTGTCCACCTAGGGCCTCACACACACACACACACACACACACACACACACACTAACTCACACAGGTCTACTGCAGAGGCTTCCACAAATGACCACGCCCTAAAAAACTCAAAAACATGGTCCACACAACACACTAGTACACAACAAAGACACACAAACTTACCCTCCTTTACTTATAGGCATACACCATGGGCCTCACACAAATACACACACACACACTCACACACACAGCACTCCCATGAGATTTCTGACAGAAGCGTCTACAATTGGACCCGCTCTAGCAAACTCACAAAGGTGGTCCCCACATCACACACATACAGAAACACACACAAACACCCATGGTCTTTTCCTTACAGACATCCAGATAGGGCATCACACACACACACACACACACACACACACACACACACACACACACACAAACACACTATATCAAAGACAGAGACATCCAGTCTTGGAATCGCCATAGCAAACTCAAAAACGTGGTCCGCACACCACACATGTACACAACAAAGACACAGAAACACCCACGGTTTGCTCTTACAGCACACACAATGAGTCTCACACAAACACACAGACACACAGTCAAGCAACCAACAAACACACTATATCAATGGAAGAGACATCCACACTTGACACTGCCATAGCAAAGTCAGAAAGCTGGACCCCACAACACACACATACACAAACACACACAAACACCCCTGCTCTTTGTCTTATAGGCATGCACAAGGGACCACACAAACACACACATACACACAGCACTCACACACTGTGTTGGGCAGAGCTGTCCACACTTGAACACGTCCTGACACACTCACACACCTCGTACCCACAACAATCAGGACCACACCAAGACACAGAAATTCATGTTCGTTTGCTTATACACATACACAATGGGCCTCACATACACACACACACTTCAACACACACTTCAACACACAACACACAACTAGATCAATGGCAGAGGCATCCACACTTGGCAGTGCCATAACAAACTCACAATGGTGGTCCCCACATCACACACATAGAAACAACCACACACAAACACCCATGGTCCTTTTCTGACAGACATCCACATAGGACCTCACACCCACACACACCCCCACATACACTCACACACAAAGAACTCACACAAGGTCCCTGGCAGGGCCATCCACACTTGGATGGACCCTACCAAACTCAAATACATCAACCCCACAGCATACACTTACAACACAAACACACACAAACACCCATGGTCTTTTTTTCACACTCATACACAATGGGCCTCACACAAACACACACACATACACTCCGACACACAGCACACACACTAGGTCCGTGGCAGAGGCACCCACACTTGGAAACGCCATAGAAATCTCACAGCCGTGGTCCCGACACACACATACAACACACACGCACACACACACAGAAATCCCATGATCTTTTTCTTATAGGCATACACAATGGTACGCCAAAACAGACACACGCACACACACACACACACACACACACACACACACACACAGAAAGGGAAACATGCCACTCACACAAGGCATCGAGGAGAGTCATCCACACCAGGCCACACTCTCAAACTCGCAAATGTGTTCCCGGCACCTCAAAATCACACAAAAAACAAACACACACAGGGTTTTTCTTGCTGGCATCCTCATATTGTCACACAAACACACGCACACACCCACACTCACACACTCACACACACACACACACACTGGGTGTGCGGGACAGTCATCCACGCTTCACACTGCCAGAAAAAGTCACAAATGTGGTCACCAGAACATTCAAAAACAAAACAAACACACACAAACACCCATCGCCTTTTTCTGAAAGGCATACATATTGGGCCTCGCAAAGACACACACACACACACACACACACACAGCACTCACACAAGGTCCCCAGCAGAGGCATCCACAATTGGCACTGCCATAGCAAACTCAGAAATATTGCCAACACAACACACACACATACAACAAACACACACAAACACCCATAGTCTTTTGGTTACAGGCATTTACAATGGGCATCACACACACACAAAAACAGAAACATAGCACTCACACAAGGTATCTGGGTATGAAATCCATGCTTGGGAAGAACTTTCCATTCCAAAACATGTTCCCAACAACACAAAACTAAACAACAAATACACAGGGTTTTTTCTTACAAATATCCACCGAGGGTCACACACAAACAAACACATTCACAAACACAACACGCAGACTACATCTCCAGCAGACACATCCACACATGCACCACCATACAAACTCACAATCGAGGAACCTACAACACACACAAACACTCATGGTACTCTTCTTAAGGCATGCAAAATGGGCATCACCACATATTGCCACACACACACACACACACACACACACACAGACACACACACAAACATACCACTGACACAAGGTCCCCGGCAGAGGAATCCACATTTGCACCCCTAAAGCAAAGTCAAACAGGTGGTTCCCACAGCCCACACAAAATCAAAAAGACAAACAAACACCCATGATCTTTTTTCCTACAAGCACACACAATGAGATACAAACACACAATCAGACACACACACAGTAGCTTTGCAACACACGCATCCACAATGGGCACTGCCAGAGCAAACTCACAAATGTGGTCCCACAGCACACACATACACAACAGACACACACAAAAACCATCGTCTTTTTCTTACAGGCATCCACATAGGACCATACACAAAGACACACATCACACACACTCACACAAACCATTTACACTAGTCTGCAGCAGAGGCGTCACACTTGGCACTGCCATTGCAAACTCAAAAATAAGATCCCCACAACACACACAAACACAACAAACACACAGAAGCACCCATGGTCTTTTTCTTCTAGGTGTCCACCTAGGGCCTCACACACACACACACACACACACACACACACACACACACACACTAACTCACACAGGTCTACTGCAGAGGCTTCCACAAATGACCACGCCCTAAAAAACTCAAAACCATGGTCCACACAACACACTAGTACACAACAAAGACACACAAACTTACCCTCCTTTACTTATAGGCATACACCATGGGCCTCACACAAATACACACACACACACTCACACACACAGCACTCCCACGAGATTTCTGACAGAAGCGTCTACAATTGGACCCGCTCTAGCAAACTCACAAAGGTGGTCCCCACATCACACACATACAGAAACACACACAAACACCCATGGTCTTTTCCTTACAGGCATCCACATAGGGCATCACACACACACACACACACACACACACTATATCAAAGACAGAGACATCCACTCTTGGAATCGCCATAGCAAACTCAAAAACGTGGTCCGCACAACACACATGTACACAACAAAGACACAGAAACACCCACGGGTTGCTCTTACAGCACACACAATGAGTCTCACACAAACACACAGACACACAGTCAAGCAACCAACAAACACACTATATCAATGGAAGAGACATCCACACTTGACACTGCCATAGCAAAGTCAGAAAGCTGGACCCCACAACACACACATACACAAACACACACAAACACCCCTGCTCTTTGTCTTATAGGCATGCACAAGGGACCACACAAACACACACACACACACAGCACTCACACACTGTGTTGGGCAGAGCTGTCCACACTTGAACACGTCCTGACACACTCACACACCTCGTACCCACAACAATCAGGACCACACCAAGACACAGAAATTCATGTTCGTTTGCTTATACACATACACAACGGGCCTCACATACACACACACACTTCAACACACACTTCAACACACAACACACAACTAGATCAATGGCAGAGGCATCCACACTTGGCAGTGCCATAACAAAATCACAATGGTGGTCCCCACATCACACACATAGAAACAACCACACACAAACACCCATGGTCCTTTTCTGACAGACATCCACATAGGACCTCACACCCACACACACCCCCACATACACTCACACACAAAGAACTCACACAAGGTCCCTGGCAGGGCCATCCACACTTGGATGGACCCTACCAAACTCAAATACATGAACCCCACAGCATACACTTACAACACAAACACACACAAACACCCATGGTCTTTTTTTCACACTCATACACAATGGGCCTCACACAAACACACACACATACACTCCGACACACAGCACACACACTAGGTCCGTGGCAGAGGCACCCACACTTGGAAACGCCATAGAAATCTCACAGCCGTGGTCCCGACACACACATACAACACACACGCACACACACACAGAAATCCCATGATCTTTTTCTTATAGGCATACACAATGGTACGCCAAAACAGACACACGCACACACACACACACACACACACACAGAAAGGGAAACATGCCACTCACACAAGGCATCGAGGAGAGTCATCCACACCAGGCCACACTCTCAAACTCGCAAATGTGTTCCCGGCACCTCAAAATCACACAAAAAACAAACACACACAGGGTTTTTCTTGCTGGCATCCTCATATTGTCACACAAACACACGCACACACCCACACTCACACACTCACACACACACACACACACTGGGTGTGCGGGACAGTCATCCACGCTTCACACTGCCAGAAAAAGTCACAAATGTGGTCACCAGAACATTCAAAAACAAAACAAACACACACAAACACCCATCGCCTTTTTCTGAAAGGCATACATATTGGGCCTCGCAAAGACACACACACACACACACACACACACAGCACTCACACAAGGTCCCCAGCAGAGGCATCCACAATTGGCACTGCCATAGCAAACTCAAAAATATTGCCAACACAACACACACACATACAACAAACACACACAAACACCCATGGTCTTTTGGTTACAGGCATTTACAATGGGCATCACACACACACAAAAACAGAAACATAGCACTCACACAAGGTATCTGGGTATGAAATCCATGCTTGGCAAGAACTTTCCATTCCCAAACATGTTCCCAACAACACAAAACTAAACAACAAATACACAGGGTTTTTTCTTACAAATATCCACCGAGGGTCACACACAAACAAACACATTCACAAACACAGCACGCAGACTACGTCTCCGGCAGACACATCCACACATGCACCACCATACAAACTCACAATCGATTACCCTACAACACACACAAACACTCATGGTACTCTTCTTAAGGCATGCAAAATGGGCATCACCACATATTGCCACACACACACACACACACACACACACACACACACAAACATAGCACTGACACAAGGTCCCCGGCAGAGGAATCCACATTTGCACCCCTAAAGCAAAGTCAAACAGGTGGTTCCCACAGCCCACACAGAATCAAAAAGACAAACAAACACCCATGATCTTTTTTCCTACAAGCACACACAATGAGATACAAACACACAATCAGACACACACACAGTAGCTTTGCAACACACGCATCCACAATGGGCACTGCCAGAGCAAACTCACAAATGTGGTCCCACAGCACACACATACACAACAGACACACGCAAAAACCATCGTCTTTTTCTTACAGGCATCCACATAGGACCATACACAAAGACACACATCACACACACTCACACAAACCATTTACACTAGTCTGCAGCAGAGGCGTCACACTTGGCACTGCCATTGCAAACTCAAAAATAAGATCCCCACAACACACACAAACACAACAAACACACATAAGCACCCATGGTCTTTTTCTTCTAGGTGTCCACCTAGGGCCTCACACACACACACACACACACACACACACACAAACACACAGACACACTAACTCACACAGGTCTACTGCAGAGGCTTCCACAAATGACCACGCCCTAAAAAACTCAAAACCATGGTCCACACAACACACTAGTACACAACAAAGACACACAAACTTACCCTCCTTTACTTATAGGCATACACCATGGGCCTCACACAAATACACACACACACTCACACACACAGCACTCCCACGAGATTTCTGACAGAAGCGTCTACAATTGGACCCGCTCTAGCAAACTCACAAAGGTGGTCCCCACATCACACACATACAGAAACACACACAAACACCCATGGTCTTTTCCTTACAGGCATCCACATAGGGCATCACACACACACACACAAACAAACACACTATATCAAAGACAGAGACATCCACTCTTGGAATCGCCATAGCAAACTCAAAAACGTGGTCCGCACAACACACATGTGCACAACAAAGACACAGAAACAGCCACGGGTTGCTCTTAGAGCACACACAATGAGTCTCACACAAACACACAGACACACAGTCAAGCATCCAACAAACACACTATATCAATGGAAGAGACATCCACACTTGACACTGCCATAGCAAAGTCACAAAGCTGGACCCCACAACACACACATACACAAACACACACAAACACCCCTGCTCTTTCTCTTATAGGCATGCACAAGGGACCACACACACACACACACACACACACACAGCACTCACACACTGTGTCGGGCAGAGCTGTCCACACTTGAACACGTCCTGACACACTCACAAACCTCGTACCCACAACAATCAGGACCACACCAAGACACAGAAATTCATGTTCGTTTGCTTATACACATACACAACGGGCCTCACAAACACACACACACACACCCTTCAACACACAACACACAACTAGATCAATGGCAGAGGCATCCACACTTGGCAGTGCCATAACAAACTCACAATGGTGGTCCCCACATCACACACATAGAAACAACCACACACAAACACCCATGGTCCTTTTCTGACAGACATCCACATAGGACCTCACACCCACACACACCCCCACATACACTCACACACAAAGAACTCACACAAGGTCCCTGGCAGGGCCATCCACACTTGGATGGACCCTACCAAACTCAAATACATGAACCCCACAGCATACACTTACAACACAAACACACACAAACACCCATGGTCTTTTTTTCACACTCATACACAATGGGCCTCACACAAACACACACACATACACTCCGACACACAGCACACACACTAGGTCCGTGGCAGAGGCACCCACACTTGGAAACGCCATAGAAATCTCACAGCCGTGGTCCCGAAACACACATACACCACATACACACACACACACACAAATCCCATGATCTTTTTCTTATAGGCATACACAATGGTACGCCAAAACAGACACGCGCACACACACACACACACACACACATACACACAGAAAGGGAATCATGCCACTCACACAAGGCATCGAGGAGAGTCATCCACACCAGGCCACACTCTCAAACTCGCGAATGTGTCCCAGACACCACAAAATCACACAAAAAGCAAACACACACAGGGTTTTTCTTGCTGGCATCCTCATAGTGTCACACAAACACACGCACACACCCACACTCACACACACACACACACACACACTGGGTGTGCGAGACACTCATCCACGCTTCACACTGCCATAAAAAGTCACAAATGTGGTCACCAGAACATTCAAAAACAAAACAAACACACACAAACACCCATCGCCTTTTTCTGAAAGGCATACACAATGGGCCTCGCAAAGACACACACACACACACACACACAGCACTCACACAAGGTCCCCAGCAGAGGAATCCACAATTGGCACTGCCACAGCAAACTCAGAAAGATGGTCAACACAACACACACACATACAACAAACACACAGAAACACCCATGGTCTTTTGGTTACAGGCATTCACAATGGGCATCACACAGACACAAAAACAAAAACATAGCACTCACACAAGGTATCTGGGTATGAAATCCATGCTTCACACAGAACTTTCCATTCCCAAACATGTTCCCAACAACACAAAACTAAACAACAAATACACAGGGTTTTTTCTTACAAATATCCACCGAGGGTCACACACAAACAAACACATTCACAAACACAGCACGCAGACTACGTCTCCGGCAGACACATCCACACATGCACCACCATACAAACTCACAATCGATTACCCTACAACACACACAAACACTCATGGTACTCTTCTTAAGGCATGCAAAATGGGCATCACCACATATTGCCACACACACACACACACACACACACACACACACACACACAAACATACCACTGACACAAGGTCCCCGACAGAGGAATCCACATTTGCACCCCTAAAGCAAAGTCAAACAGGTGGTTCCCACAGCCCACACAGAATCAAAAAGACAAACAAACACCCATGATCTTTTTTCCTACAAGCACACACAATGAGATACAAACACACAATCAGACACACACACACAGTAGCTTTGCAACACACGCATCCACAATGGGCACTGCCAGAGCAAACTCACAAATGTGGTCCCACAGCACACACATACACAACAGACACACACAAAAACCACCGTCTTTTTCTTACAGGCATCCACATAGGACCATACACAAAGACACACATCACACACACTCACACAAACCATTTACACTAGTCTGCAGCAGAGGCGTCACACTTGGCACTGCCATTGCAAACTCAAAAATAAGATCCCCACAACACACACAAACACAACAAACACACAGAAGCACCCATGGTCTTTTTCTTCTAGGTGTCCACCTAGGGCCTCACACACACACACACACACACACACACACACAAACACACAGACACACTAACTCACACAGGTCTACTGCAGAGGCTTCCACAAATGACCACGCCCTAAAAAACTCAAAACCATGGTCCACACAACACACTAGTACACAACAAAGACACACAAACTTACCCTCCTTTACTTATAGGCATACACCATGGGCCTCACACAAATACACACACACACACTCACACACACAGCACTCCCACGAGATTTCTGACAGAAGCGTCTACAATTGGACCCGCTCTAGCAAACTCACAAAGGTGGTCCCCACATCACACACATACAGAAACACACACAAACACCCATGGTCTTTTCCTTACAGGCATCCACATAGGGCATCACACACACACACACACACAAACACACTATATCAAAGACAGAGACATCCACTCTTGGAATCGCCATAGCAAACTCAAAAACATGGTCCGCACAACACACATGTACACAACAAAGACACAGAAACACCCACGGGTTGCTCTTAGAGCACACACACTGAGTCTCACACAAACACACAGACACACAGTCAAGCATCCAACAAACACACTATATCAATGGAAGAGACATCCACACTTGACACTGCCATAGCAAAGTCACAAAGCTGGACCCCACAACACACACATACACAAACACACACAAACACCCCTGCTCTTTCTCTTATAGGCATGCACAACGGACCACACACACACACACACACACACACACAGCACTCACACACTGTGTCGGGCAGAGCTGTCCACACTTGAACACGTCCTGACACACTCACAAACCTCGTACCCACAACAATCAGGACCACACCAAGACACAGAAATTCATGTTCGTTTGCTTATACACATACACAACGGGCCTCACAAACACACACACACACACCCTTCAACACACAACACACAACTAGATCAATGGCAGAGGCATCCACACTTGGCAGTGCCATAACAAAATCACAATGGTGGTCCCCACATCACACACATAGAAACAACCACACACAAACACCCATGGTCCTTTTCTGACAGACATCCACATAGGACCTCACACCCACACACACCCCCACATACACTCACACACAAAGAACTCACACAAGGTCCCTGGCAGGGCCATCCACACTTGGATGGACCCTACCAAACTCAAATACATGAACCCCACAGCATACACTTACAACACAAACACACACAAACACCCATCGTCTTTTTTTCACACTCATACACAATGGGCCTCACACAAACACACACACATACACTCCGACACACAGCACACACACTAGGTCCGTGGCAGAGGCACCCACACTTGGAAACGCCATAGAAATCTCACAGCCGTGCTCCCGACACACACATACACCACATACACACACACACACACAAATCCCATGATCTTTTTCTTATAGGCATACACAATGGTACGCCAAAACAGACACGCGCGCACACACACAGACACACACACATACACACAGAAAGGGAAACATGCCACTCACACAAGGCATCGAGGAGAGTCATCCACACCAGGCCACACTCTCAAACTCGCGAATGTGTCCCAGACACCACAAAATCACACAAAAAGCAAACACACACAGGGTTTTTCTTGCTGGCATCCTCATAGTGTCACACAAACACACGCACACACCCACACTCACACACACACACACACACACACACTGGGTGTGCGGGACAGTCATCCACGCTTCACACTGCCAGAAAAAGTCACAAATGTGGTCACCAGAACATTCAAAAACAAAACAAACACACACAAACACCCATCGCCTTTTTCTGAAAGGCATACACAATGGGCCTCGCAAAGACACACACACACACACACACACACACACAGCACTCACACAAGGTCCCCAGCAGAGGAATCCACAATTGGCACTGCCACAGCAAACTCAGAAAGATGGTCAACACAACACACACACATACAACAAACACACAGAAACACCCATGGTCTTTTGGTTACAGGCATTCACAATGGGCATCACACAGACACAAAAACCAAAACATAGCACTCACACAAGGTATCTGGGTATGAAATCCATGCTTCACACAGAACTTTCCATTCCCAAACATGTTCCCAACAACACAAAACTAAACAACAAATACACAGGGTTTTTTCTTACAAATATCCACCGAGGGTCACACACAAACAAACACATTCACAAACACAGCACGCAGACTACGTCTCCGGCAGACACATCCACACATGCACCACCATACAAACTCACAATCGATTACCCTACAACACACACAAACACTCATGGTACTCTTCTTAAGGCATGCAAAATGGGCATCACCACATATTGCCACACACACACACACACACACACACACACACACACACAAACATACCACTGACACAAGGTCCCCGACAGAGGAATCCACATTTGCACCCCTAAAGCAAAGTCAAACATGTGGTTCCCACAGCCCACACAGAATCAAAAAGACAAACAAACACCCATGATCTTTTTTCCTACAAGCACACACAATGAGATACAAACACACAATCAGACACACACACACAGTAGCTTTGCAACACACGCATCCACAATGGGCACTGCCAGAGCAAACTCACAAATGTGGTCCCACAGCACACACATACACAACAGACACACACAAAAACCACCGTCTTTTTCTTACAGGCATCCACATAGGACCATACACAAAGACACACATCACACACACTCACACAAACCATTTACACTAGTCTGCAGCAGAGGCGTCACACTTGGCACTGCCATTGCAAACTCAAAAATAAGATCCCCACAACACACACAAACACAACAAACACACAGAAGCACCCATGGTCTTTTTCTTCTAGGTGTCCACCTAAGGCCTCACACACACACACACACACACACACACACACACACTAACTCACACAGGTCTACTGCAGAGGCTTCCACAAATGACCACGCCCTAAAAAACTCAAAAACATGGTCCACACAACACACTAGTACACAACAAAGACACACAAACTTACCCTTCTTTACTTATAGGCATACACCATGGGCCTCACACAAATGCACACACACACACTCACACACACAGCACTCCCACGAGATTTCTGACAGAAGCGTCTACAATTGGACCCGCTCTAGCAAACTCACAAAGGTGGTCCCCACATCACACACATACAGAAACACACACAAACACCCGTGGTCTTTTCCTTACGGGCATCCACATAGGGCATCACACACACACACACACACACACACACACTATATCAAAGACAGAGACATCCACTCTTGGAATCGCCATAGCAAACTCAAAAACGTGGTCCGCACAACACACATGTACACAACAAAGACACAGAAACACCCACGGGTTGCTCTTAGAGCACACACAATGAGTCTCACACAAACACACAGACACACAGTCAAGCAACCAACAAACACACTATATCAATGGAAGAGACATCCACACTTGACACTGCCATAGCAAAGTCACAAAGCTGGACCCCACAACACACACATACACAAACACACACAAACACCCCTGCTCTTTCTCTTATAGGCATGCACAAGGGACCACACACACACACACACACACACAGCACTCACACACTGTGTCGGGCAGAGCTGTCCACACTTGAACACATCCTGACACACTCACAAACCTCATACCGACAACAATCAGGACCACACCAAGACACAGAAATTCATGTTCGTTTGCTTATACACATACACAACGGGCCTCACAAAAACACAGACACACACACACTTCAACACACAACACACAACTAGATCAATAGCAGAGGCATCCACACTTGGCAGTGCCATAACAAACTCACAATGGTGGTCCC